>NW_027475130.1:2121212-2424242 GCF_051020985.1 Nomia melanderi
AAATTGTCTGCAGGGGGCCCTGGCGCATGAATCTGTGCAGCGGGAACGACATCGGACCACCAGGGGCCGAGAAAACCACAGTCTCATGGGGCCGGACACTCAGGGTCAGGGTAAAATCCAATATATATCTGGTGATATCTCGGGTGCTATTAGAGATAGCGCAATAAACCAAAGTGAATTATCTGCAGGAGGCCCTGGCGCATGAATCTGTGCAGCGGGGACGACCTCGGACCACCACGGGCCGAGAAAACGACCGTCTCATGGGGCCGGACACTCAGGGTCAGCGTAAAATCCAATATATATCTGGTGATATCTCGGGTGCTATTAGAGATAGCGCAATAAATCAAAGTGCATTGTCTGTAGGAGGCCCTGGCGCATGAATCTGTGCAGCGGGAACGACCTCGGACCACAAGGGGCCGAGAAAACCACAGTCTTATGGGGCCGGACACTCAGGGTCAGGGGAAAATCCAATATATATCTGGTGATATCTCGGGTGCTATTACAGATAGCGCAATAAATCAAAGTGCATTGTCTGTAGGAGACCCTGGCGCATGAATCTGTGCAGCGGGAACGACCTCGGACCACCAGGGGCCAAAAAAATACAGTCTCAACGGGCCGGACGCTCAGGGTCAGTGAAAAATCCAATATATATCTTGTGATATCTCGGGTGATATTAGAGATAGCGCAATAAATCAAAGTGCATTGTCTGTAGGAGGCCCTGGCGCATGAATCTGTGCAGCGGGAACGTCCTCGGACCTCCAGGGGCCGAGACAACGACCGTCTCAAGGGGCCGGACACTCAGGGTCAGGGTCAAATCCAATATATATCTGGTGATATCTCGGGTGCTATTACAGATAGCGCAATAAATCAAAGTGCATTGTCTGCAGGAGGCCCTGGCGCATGAACCTGTGCACCGGGCACGACCTCGGACCGCCAGGGGCCGAGAAAACCACCGTCTCATGGGGCCGGACACTCAGGGTCAGGGGAACATCCAATATATATCTGGTGATATCTCGGGTGCTATTAGAGATAGCGCAATAAACCAAACTGAATTATCTGCACGAGGCTCTGGCGCATGAATCTGTGCAGCGGGAACGACCTCGGGCCACCAGGGGCCGAGAAAACCACAGTCTCGTGGGGCCGGATACTCAGGGTCAGGGGAAAATCCAATATATATCTGGTGATATCTCGGGTGCTATTAGAGATAGCGCAATAAACCAAAGTGAATTACCTGCAGGAGGCACTGGCGCATGCATCTGTGCAGCGGGAACGACCTCGGACCACCAGGGGCCGAGAAAATTACAGACTTTCGGTATCCGTCACCCAAAGTCATGTAAAAATCCAGCATATATATGGAGCTTTCTCGGGTGCTATTAGAGATAGCGCAATAAACCAAAGTGAATTATCTGCAGGAGGCCCTGGCGCATGCATCTGTGCAGCGGGAACGACCTCGGACCACCAGGGGCCGAGAAAACAACCGTCTCATGGGGCCGGACACTCAGGGTCAGGGAAAAATCCAATATATATCTGGTGATATCTTGGGTGCTATTACAGATAGCGCAATAAACCAAAGTGAATTATCTGCAGGAGGCCATGGCGCATGCATCTGTGCAGCGGTTTCGACCTCCGACCACCAGGGGCCGAGGCAACCACAGTCTCATGGGGCCGGACACTCAGGGTCAGGGAAAAATCAAATATATATCTGGTGATATCTCGGGTGATATTACAGATAGCCCAATAAATCAAAGTGCATTGTCTGTAGGAGCCCCTGGCGCATGAATCTGTGCAGCAGGAACGACCTCGGACCACCAGGGGCCGAGACAACCACCGTCTCATGGGGCCGGCCACTCAGGGTCAGGGGAAAATCCAATATTTATCTGGTGATATCTCGGGTGCTATTAGAGATAGCGCAATAAACCAAAGTGAATTATCTGCAGGAGGCACTGGCGCATGAATCTGTGCAGCGGGAACGACCTCGCACCACCAGGGGCCGTGAAAACCACGGTCTCACGGGGCCGGACACTCAGGGTCAGGGAAAAATCCAGTATATATCTGGTGATATCTCGGGTGCTATTAGAGATAGCGCAATAAACCAAAGTGAATTATCTGCAGGAGGCCCTGGCGCATGAATCTGTGCAGCGGGAGCGACCTCGGACCACCAGGGGCCGAGAAAACCACCGTCTCATGGGGCCGGACGCTCAGGGTCAGGAAAAATCCAATATATAACTGGTGATATCTCGGGTGCTATTAGAGATAGCGCAATAAACCAAAGTGAATTATCTGCAGGAGGCCCTGGCGCATGCATCTGGGCAGCGGGAACGTCCTCGGACCACCAGAGGCCGGGAAAACCACCATCTCATGGGGCCGGACACTCAGGGTCAGGGGAAAATCCAGTATATATCTGGTGATATCTCGGGTGCTATTAGAGATAGCGCGATAAATCAAAGTGCATTGTCTGCAGGAGGCACTGGCACATAGATCTGTGCAGCGGGAATGACCTCGGACCACCAAGGTCCGAGAAAACCACCGACTCATGGGGCCGGACACTCAGGGTCAGGGAAAAATCAAATATATAACTGGTGATATCTCGGGTGCTATTAGAGATAGCGCAATAAACCAAAGTGAATTATCTGCAGGAGGCCCTGGCGCATGCATCTGGGCAGCGGGAACGTCCTCGGACCACCAAGGTCCGAGAAAACCACCGACTCATGGGGCCGGACACTCAGGGTCAGGGGAAAATCCAGTATATATCTGGTGATATCTCGGGTGCTATTAGAGATAGCGCGATAAATCAAAGTGCATTGTCTGCAGGAGGCACTGGCACATAGATCTGTGCAGCGGGAATGACCTCGGACCACCAAGGTCCGAGAAAACCACCGACTCATGGGGCCGGACACTCAGGGTCAGGGAAAAATCAAATATATATCTGGTGATATCTCGGGTGCTATTAGAGATAGCGCAATAAATCAAAGTGGATTGTCTGGAGGAGGCCCTTGCGCATGAATCTGTGCAGCGGTATCTACCTCGGACCACCAGGGTCCGAGAAAATCACCGACACATGGGGCCGGGCACTCAGGTTCAGGGAAAAATCCAACATATATCTGGTGACATCTCGGGTTCTATTACAGATAGCGCGATAAATCAAAGTGCATTTTCTGCAGGAGGCCCTGGCACATGCATCTGTGCAGCGGGGACGACATCGGACCACCAGGGGCCGAGAAAATTACAGATTTTCGGTATCCGTCACCCAAAGTCATGTAAAAATCCAGCATATATATGGTGCTTTCTCGGGTGCTATTACAGATATCGCAATAAATCAAAGTGCATTGTCTGTAGGAGGCCCTGGCGCATGAATCTGCGCAGCGGGAACGACCTCGGACCACCAGGGGCCGAGGAAACCACCGTCTCATGCGGCCAGACACTCAGGGTCAGGGGAAAATCCAATATATATCTGGTGATATCTCGGGTGCTATTAGAGATAGCGCAATAAACCAAAGTGAATTACCTGCAGGAGGCCGTGGCGCATGCATCTGTGCAGCGGGAACGACCTCGGACCACCAGGGGCCGAGAAAACCACCGTCTCATTGGGCCGGACACTCAGGGTCAGGGGAAAATCCAATATATATCTGGTGATATCTCGGGTGCTATTAGAGATAGCGCAATAAACCAAACGGAATTATCTGCAGGAGGACCTGGCGAAAGAATCTGTGCAGCGGGAACGACCTCGGACCTCCAGGGGCCGAGAAAACCACTGTCTCATGGGGCCGGACACTCAGGGTCAGGGAAAAATCCAATATATATCTGGTGATATCTCGGGTGCTATTAGAGATAGCGCAATAAATCAAAGTGCACTTGTCCGTAGGAGGCCCTTGCGCATGAATCTGTTCAGCAGGAACGACATCGGACCACCAGGGGCCGAGAAAATTACAGATTTTCGGTATCCGTCACCCAAAGTCATGTAAAAATCCAGCATATATCTGGTGATATCTCGGGTGCTATTAGATATAGCGCAATAAATCAAAGGGCATTTTCTGCAGGAGGCCCTAGCGCATGAATCTGTGCAGCGGGAACGACCTCGGACCACCAGGGGTCGACGAAATCATCGTCTCATGGGGCCGGACTGTCAGGTTCAGGGAAAAATCCAATATATATCTGGTGATATCTCGGGTGCTTTTAGGGATAGCGCAATAAACCAAAGTGATTTATCTGCAGGAGGCCCTGGCGCATGAATCTGGGCAGCGGGAACGACCTCGGACCACCAGGGGCCGAGACAAGCACCGTCTCATGGGGCCGGACACACAGGGGCAGGGAAAAATCCAATATATATCTGGTGATATCTCGGGTGCTATTAGAGATAGCGCAATAAACCAAAGTGATTTATCTGCAGGAGGCCCTGGCGCATGAATCTGTTCAGCAGGAACGACATCGGACCACCAGGGGCCGAGAAAATTACAGATTTTCGGTATCCGTCACACAAAGTCATGTAAAAATCCAGCATATATCTGGTGATATCTCGGGTGCTCTTAGATATAGCGCAATAAATCAAAGTGCATTGTCTGCAGGAGGCCCTGTCGCATGAATCTGTGCAGCGGTATCTACCTCGGACCACCAGGGTCCGAGAAAATCACCGACACATGGGGCCGTGCACTCAGGGTCAGGGAAAAATCAAATATATATCTGGTGATATCTCGGGTAGTATTAGAGATATCGCAATAAACCAAAGTGAATTATCTGCAGGAGGCCCTGGCACATGCATCTGTGCAGCGGGAACGACCTCGGACCACCAGGGGCCGAGACAAGCACCGTCTCATGGGGCCGGACACACAGGGGCAGGGAAAAATCCTATATATATCTGGTGATATCTCGGGTGCTATTAGAGATAGCGCAATAAACCAAAGTGAATTATCTGCAGGAGGCCCGGGCGCATGAATCTGTGCAGCGGGAACGACCTCGGACCACCAGGGTCCGAGAAAATCACCGACACATGGGGCCGGGCACTCTGGTTCAGGGAAAAATCCAACATATATCTGGTGATATCTCGGGTTCTATTACAGATAGCGCGATAAATCAAAGTGCATTGTCTGCAGGAGTCCCTGGCACATGCATCTGTGCAGCGGGAATGACCTCGGACCACCAGGGTCCGAGAAAACCACCGTCTCATGGGGCCGGACACTCAGGGTCAGGGAAAAATCAAATATATATCTGGTGATATCTCGGGTAGTATTAGAGATATCGCAATAAACCAAAGTGAATTATCTGCAGGAGGCCCTGGCGCATGCATCTGGGCAGCGGGAACGACCTCGGACCACCAGAGGCCGGGAAAACCACCATCTCATGGGGCCGGACAATCAGGGTCAGGGGAAAATCCAGTATATATCTGGTAATATCTCGGGTGCTATTAGAGATAGCGCAATAAAACAAAGCGAATTATCTGCAGGAGGCCCGGGCGCATGAATCTGTGCAGCGGGAACGACCTCGGACCACCAGGGGCCGAGAAAACCACTGTCTCATGGGGCCGGACACTCAGGGTCAGGGGAAAATCCAGTATATATCTGGTGATATCTCGGGTGCTATTAGAGATAGCGCAATAAAACAAAGCGAATTGTCTGCAGGAGGCCCAAGCGCATGAATCTGTGAAGCAGGAACGACCTCGGACCTCCAGGGGCCGAGAAACTTACAGATTTTCGGTGTCCGTCACCCAAAGTCATGTAAAAATCCAGCATATGTCTGGTGATATCTCGGGTGCTATTAGATATAGCGCAATAAATCAAAGTGCATTGTCTGTATGAGGCCCTGGCGCATGAATCTGTGCAGCGGGAATGACCTCGGACCACCAGGGGCCGAGAAAACCACCGTCTCATGGGGCCGGACACACAGGGGCAGGGAAAAATCCAATATATATCTGGTGATATCTCGGGTGCTATTACAGACAGCCCAATAAATCAAAGTGCATTGTCTGTAGGATGCCCTTGCGCATGAATCCGGCCAGCGGGAACGACCTCGGACCACCAGGGGCCGAGAAAACCACCGTCTCATGGGGCCGGACTGTCAGGTTCAGGGAAAAATCCAATATATATCTGGTGATATCTCGGGTGCTTTTAGGGATAGCGCAATAAACCAAAGTGATTTATCTGCAGGAGGCCCTGGCGCATGAATCTGGGCAGCGGGAACGACCTCGGACCACCAGGGGCCGAGACAAGCACCGTCTCATGGGGCCGGACACACAGGGGCCGGGAAAAATCCAATATATATCTGGTGATATCTCGGGTGCTATTAGAGATAGCGCAATAAACCAAAGTGATTTATCTGCAGGAGGCCCTGGCGCATGAATCTGTTCAGCAGGAACGACATCGGACCACCAGGGGCCGAGAAAATTACAGATTTTCGGTATCCGTCACACAAAGTCATGTAAAAATCCAGCATATATCTGGTGATATCTCGGGTGCTCTTAGATATAGCGCAATAAATCAAAGTGCATTGTCTGCAGGAGGCCCTGTCGCATGAATCTGTGCAGCGGTATCTACCTCGGACCACCAGGGTCCGAGAAAATCACCGACACATGGGGCCGTGCACTCAGGGTCAGGGAAAAATCAAATATATATCTGGTGATATCTCGGGTGCTTTTAGGGATAGCGCTATAAACCAAAGTGATTTATCTGCAGGAGGCCCTGGCGCATGAATCTGGGCAGCGGGAACGACCTCGGACCACCAGGGGCCGAGACAAGCACCGTCTCATGGGGCCGGACACACAGGGGCAGGGAAAAATCCTATATATATCTGGTGATATCTGGGGTGCTATTAGAGATAGCGCAATAAACCAAAGTGAATTATCTGCAGGAGGCCCGGGCGCATGAATCTGTGCAGCGGGAACGACCTCGGACCACCAGGGTCCGAGAAAATCACCGACACATGGGGCCGGGCACTCTGATTCAGGGAAAAATCCAACATATATCTGGTGATATCTCGGGTTCTATTACAGATAGCGCGATAAATCAAAGTGCATTGTCTTTAGGAGGCCCGGGCGCATGAATCTGGCCAGCGGGAACGACCTCGGACCACCAGGGGCCGAGAAAACCACCGTCTCATGGGGCCGGACACTCAGTGTCAGGGGAAAATCCAATATATATCTGGTGATATCTCGGGTGCTATTACAGACAGCCCAATAAATCAAAGTGCATTGTCTGTAGGAGGCCCTGGCGCATGAATCCGGCCAGCGGGAACGACCTCGGACCACCAGGGGCCGAGAAAACCACCGTCTCATGGGGCCGGACTGTCAGGTTCAGGGAAAAATCCAATATATATCTGGTGATATCTCGGGTGCTTTTAGGGATAGCGCAATAAACCAAAGTGATTTATCTGCAGGAGGCCCTGGCGCATGAATCTGGGCAGCGGGAACGACCTCGGACCACCAGGGGCCGAGACAAGCACCGTCTCATGGGGCCGGACACACAGGGGCCGGGAAAAATCCAATATATATCTGGTGATATCTCGGGTGCTATTAGAGATAGCGCAATAAACCAAAGTGAATTATCTGCAGGAGGCCCGGGCGCATGAATCTGTGCAGCGGGAACGACCTCGGACCACCAGGGTCCGAGAAAATCACCGACACATGGGGCCGGGCACTCTGATTCAGGGAAAAATCCAACATATATCTGGTGATATCTCGGGTTCTATTACAGATAGCGCGATAAATCAAAGTGCATTGTCTTTAGGAGGCCCGGGCGCATGAATCTGGCCAGCGGGAACGACCTCGGACCACCAGGGGCCGAGAAAACCACCGTCTCATGGGGCCGGACACTCAGTGTCAGGGGAAAATCCAATATATATCTGG
Source organism: Nomia melanderi (assembly GCF_051020985.1). Lineage (NCBI taxonomy): Eukaryota > Metazoa > Arthropoda > Insecta > Hymenoptera > Halictidae > Nomia > Nomia melanderi. The sequence continues at coordinate 2,129,044 of NW_027475130.1, forward strand.
TGATATCTCGGGTGCTATTACAGACAGCCCAATAAATCAAAGTGCATTGTCTGTAGGAGGCCCTGGCGCATGAATCTGTGCAGCAGGAACGACCTCAGACCACCAGGGGCCGAGAAAACCACCGTCTCATGGGGCCGGACACTCAGGGTCAGGGGAAAATCCAATATATATCTGGTGATATCTCGGGTGCTATTAGAGATAGCGCAATGAACCAAACGGAATTATCTGCAGGAGGACCTGGCGAATGAATCTGTGCAGCGGGAACGACCTCGGACCTCCAGGGGCCGAGAAAACCACTGTCTCATGGGGCCGGACACTCAGGGTCAGGGAAAAATCCAATATATATCTGGTGATATCTCGGGTGCTATTAGAGATAGCGCAATAAATCAAAGTGCACTTGTCCGTAGGAGGCCCTTGCGCATGAATCTGTTCAGCAGGAACGACATCGGACCACCAGGGGCCGAGAAAATTACAGATTTTCGGTATCCGTCACCCAAAGTCATGTAAAAATCCAGCATATATCTGGTGATATCTCGGGTGCTATTAGATATAGCGCAATAAATCAAAGGGCATTTTCTGCAGGAGGCCCTAGCGCATGAATCTGTGCAGCGGGAACGACCTCGGACCACCAGGGGTCGACGAAATCATCGTCTCATGGGGCCGGACTGTCAGGTTCAGGGAAAAATCCAATATATATCTGGTGATATCTCGGGTGCTTTTAGGGATAGCGCAATAAACCAAAGTGATTTATCTGCAGGAGGCCCTGGCGCATGAATCTGGGCAGCGGGAACGACCTCGGACCACCAGGGGCCGAGACAAGCACCGTCTCATGGGGCCGGACACACAGGGGCAGGGAAAAATCCAATATATATCTGGTGATATCTCGGGTGCTATTAGAGATAGCGCAATAAACCAAAGTGATTTATCTGCAGGAGGCCCTGGCGCATGAATCTGTTCAGCAGGAACGACATCGGACCACCAGGGGCCGAGAAAATTACAGATTTTCGGTATCCGTCACACAAAGTCATGTAAAAATCCAGCATATATCTGGTGATATCTCGGGTGCTCTTAGATATAGCGCAATAAATCAAAGTGCATTGTCTGCAGGAGGCCCTGTCGCATGAATCTGTGCAGCGGTATCTACCTCGGACCACCAGGGTCCGAGAAAATCACCGACACATGGGGCCGTGCACTCAGGGTCAGGGAAAAATCAAATATATATCTGGTGATATCTCGGGTAGTATTAGAGATATCGCAATAAACCAAAGTGAATTATCTGCAGGAGGCCCTGCCACATGCATCTGTGCAGCGGGAATGACCTCGGACCACCAGGGTCCGAGAAAACCACCGACTCATGGGGCCGGACACTCAGGGTCAGGGAAAAATCAAATATATATCTGGTGTTATCTCGGGTGCTTTTAGGGATAGCGCTATAAACCAAAGTGATTTATCTGCAGGAGGCCCTGGCGCATGAATCTGGGCAGCGGGAACGACCTCGGACCACCAGGGGCCGAGACAAGCACCGTCTCATGGGGCCGGACACACAGGGGCAGGGAAAAATCCTATATATATCTGGTGATATCTCGGGTGCTATTAGAGATAGCGCAATAAACCAAAGTGAATTATCTGCAGGAGGCCCGGGCGCATGAATCTGTGCAGCGGGAACGACCTCGGACCACCAGGGTCCGAGAAAATCACCGACACATGGGGCCGGGCACTCTGATTCAGGGAAAAATCCAACATATATCTGGTGATATCTCGGGTTCTATTACAGATAGCGCGATAAATCAAAGTGCATTGTCTTTAGGAGGCCCGGGCGCATGAATCTGGCCAGCGGGAACGACCTCGGACCACCAGGGGCCGAGAAAACCACCGTCTCATGGGGCCGGACACTCAGTGTCAGGGGAAAATCCAATATATATCTGGTGATATCTCGGGTGCTATTACAGACAGCCCAATAAATCAAAGTGCATTGTCTGTAGGAGGCCCTGGCGCATGAATCTGTGCAGCAGGAACGACCTCAGACCACCAGGGGCCGAGAAAACCACCGTCTCATGGGGCCGGACACTCAGGGTCAGGGAAAAATCTAATATATATCTGGTGATATCTCGGGTGCTATTACAGATCGCGCAATAAATCAAAGTGCATTGTCTGTAGGAGGCCCTTGCGCATGAATCCGGCCAGCGGGAACGACCTCGGACCACCAGGGGCCGAGAAAACCACCGTCTCATGGGGCCGGACTGTCAGGGTCAGGGAAAAATCCAATATATATCTGGTGATATCTCGGGTGCTATTAGAGATAGCGCAGTAAACCAAAGTGAGTTATCTGCAGGAGGCCCGGGCGCATGAATCTGTGCAGCGGGAACGACCTCGGACCACCAGGAGCCGAGAAAATTACAGATTTTCGATATCCGTCACCCAAAGTCATGTAAAAATCCAGCATATATATGGTGCTTTCTCGGGTGCTATTACAGATATCGCAATAAATCAAAGTGCATTGTCTGTAGGAGGCCCTGGCGCATGAATCTGGGCAGCGGGAACGACCTCGGACCACCAGGGGCCGAGAATACCACCGTCTCATGGGGCCGGACACTCAGGGTCAGGGGAAAATCCAATATATATCTGGTGATATCTCGGGTGCTATTAGAGATAGCCCAATAAACCAAAGCGAATTACCTGCAGGAGGCCGTGGTGCATGCATCTGTGCAGCGGGATCGACCTCGCACCACCAGGGGCCGAGAAAACCACCGTCTGATGGGGCCGGACACTCAGGGTCAGGGGAAAATCCAATATATATCTGGTGATATGTCGGGTGCTATTAGAGATAGAGCAATAAATCAAAGTGCATTGTCCGTAGGAGGCCCTTGCGCATGAATCTGTGCAGCAGGAACGACATCGCACCACAAGGGGATAAGAAAATTACAGATTTTCGGTATCCGTCACCCAAAGTCATGTAAAAATCCAGCATATGTCTGGTGATATCTCGGGTGCTATTAGATGTAGCGCAATAAATCAAAGTGCATTGTCTGTAGGAGGCCCTGGCGCATGCATCTGTGCAGCGGGAATGACCTCGGACCACCAGGGGCCGATAAAACCACCGTCTCATGGGGCCGGACACTCAGGGTCAGGGGAAAATCCAGTATATATCTGGTGATATCTCGGGTGCTATTAGAGATAGCGCAATAAACCAAAGTGAATTATCTGCAGGAGGCCCTGGCGCATGCATCTGTGCAGCGGGATCGACCTCGGACCACCAGGGGCCGAGAAAACCACCGTCTGATGGGGCCGGACACTCAGGGTCAGGGGAAAATCTAATATATATCTGGTGATATCTCGGGTGCTATTACAGATCGCGCAATAAATCAAAGTGCATTGTCTGTAGGAGGCTCTTGCGCATGAATCCGGCCAGCGGGAACGACCACGGACCACCAGGGGCCGAGACAACCACCGTCTCATGGTGCCGGACACGCAGGGTCAGGGAAAAATCCAATATATATCTGGTGATATCTCGGGTGCTTTTAGGGATAGCGCAATAAACCAAAGTGATTTATCTGTAGGAGGCCCTGCCGCATGAATCTGGGCAGCGGGAACGACCTCGGACCACGAGGGGCCGAGACAAGCACCGTCTCATGGGGCCGGACACACAGGGGCAGGGAAAAATCCAATATATATCTGGTGATATCTCGGGTGCTATTACAGACAGCCCAATAAATCAAAGTGCATTGTCTGTAGGAGGCCCTGGCGCATGAATCTGTGCAGCGGGAACGACCTCAGACCACCAGGGGCCGAGAAAACCACCGTCTCATGGGGCCGGACACTCAGAGTCAGGGAAAAATCTAATATATATCTGGTGATATCTCGGGTGCTATTACAGATCGCGCAATAAATCAAAGTGCATTGTCTGTAGGAGGCCCTTGCGCATGAATCCGTCCAGCGGGAACGACCTCGGACCACCAGGGGCCGAGAAAACCACCGTCTCATGGGGCCGGACTGTCAGGGTCAGGGAAAAATCCAACATATATCTGGTGATATCTCGGGTGCTATTAGAGATAGCGCAATAAACCAAAGTGAGTTATCTGCAGGAGGCCCGGGCGCATGAATCTGTGCAGCGGGAACGACCTCGGACCACCAGGAGCCGAGAAAACCACCGTCTCATGGGGCCGGACTGTCAGGGTCAGGGAAAAATCCTATATATATCTGGTGATATCTCGGGTGCTATTATAGATAGCGCAATAAATCAAAGTGCATTGTCCGTAGAAGGCCCTGGCGCAAGAATCTGGGCGGCGGGAACGACCTCGTACCACCAGGGGCCGAGAAAACCACCGTCTCATGGGGCCGGACACTCAGGGTCAGGGAAAAATCTAATATATATCTGGTGATATCTCGGGTGCTATTACAGATCGCGCAATAAATCAAAGTGCATTGTCTGTAGGAGGCCCTTGCGCATGAATCCGGCCAGCGGGAACGACCTCGGACCACCAGGGGCCGAGAAAACCACCGTCTCATGGGGCCGGACTGTCAGGGTCAGGGAAAAATCCAATACATATCTGGTGATATCTCGGGTGGTATTAGAGATAGCGCAATAAACCAAAGTGAGATATCTGCAGGAGGCCCGGGCGCATGAATCTGTGCAGCGGGAACGACCTCGGACCACCAGGAGCCGAGAAAACCACCGTCTCATGGGGCCGGACTGTCAGGGTCAGGGGAAAATCCTATATATACCTGGTGATATCTCGGGTGCTATTATAGATAGCGCAATAAATCAAAGTGCATTGTCCGTAGGAGGCCCTGGCGCATGATTCTGGGCGGCGGGAACGACCTCGGACCACCAGGGGCCGAGAAAACCACCGTCTCATGAGGCCGGACACTCAGGGTCAGGGGAAAATCCAGTATATATCTGGTGATATCTCGGGTGCTATTAGAGATTGCGCAATAAACCAAAGTAAATTATCTGCAGGAGGCCCTGGCGCATGCATCTGGGCAGCGGGAACGACCTCGGACTACCAGAGGCCGGGAAAACCACCATCTCATGGGGCCGGACACTCAGGGTCAGGGGAAAATCCAATATATATCTGGTGATATCTCGGGTGCTATTAGAGATAGCGCAATAAACCAAAGTGAATTACCTGCAGGACTCCCTGGCGCATGCATCTGTGCAGCGGGAACGACCACGGATCACCAGGGACCGAGAAAACCACCGTCTCATGGGGCCGGACAGTCATAGTCGGGGAAAAATCCAATATATATCTGGTGATATCTCGCGTGCTATTAGAGATAGCGCAATAAATCAAAGTGCATTGTCCGTAGGAGGCCCTTGCGCATGAATCTGTGCAGCAGGAACGACATCGCACCACCAGGGGATGAGGAAATTACAGATTTTCGGTATCCGTCACCCAAAGTCATGTAAAAATCCAGCATATGTCTGGTGATATGTCGGGTGCTATTAGATATAGCGCAATAAATCAAAAGTGCATTGTCTGCAGGAGGCACTGGCGCATGTATCTGTGCAGCGGGAATGACCTCGGACCACCAGGGGCCGAGAAAACCACCGTCTCATGGGGCCGGACACTCAGGGTCAGGGAAAAATCAAATATATATCTGGTGATATCTCGGGTAGTATTAGAGATATCGCAATAAACAAAAAGTGAATTATCTGCAGGAGGCCCTGGCGCATGCATCTGGGCAGCGGGAACGACCTCGGACCACCAGGGGCCGGGAAAACCACCATCTCATGGGGCCGGACACTCAAGGTCAGGGAAAAATCCAATACATATCTGGTGATATCTCGGGTGCTTTTAGGGATAGCGCAATAAACCAAAGTGATTTATCTGCAGGAAACCCTGGCGCATGAACCTGGACAGCGGGAACGACCTCGGACCACCAGGGGCCGAGAAAACCACAGTCTCATGAGGCCGGACACTCAGGTTCAGGGGAAAATCCAGTATATATCTGGTGATATCTCGGGTGCTATTAGAGATAGCGCAATAAACCAGATTGAATTATTTGCAGGAGGCCCTGGCGCATGCATCTGTGCAGCGGGAGCGGCCTCGGACCACCAGGGGCCGAGAAATCCACCGTCTCATGGGGCCGGACACTCAGGGTCAGGGAAAAATCAAATATATATCTGGTGATATCTCGGGTGCTATTAGAGATAGCGCAATAAATCAAAGTGGATTGTCTGGAGGAGGCCCTTGCGCATGAATCTGTGCAGCGGGAACGACCTCGGACCACTAGGGGCCGAGAAAACCACTGTCTCATGGGGCCGGACACACAGGGTCAGGGAAAAATCCAATATATTTCTGGTGATATCTTGGGTGCTATTACAGATAGCCCAATACATCAAAGTGGACTGTCTGTAGGAAGCCCAGGCGCATGAATCTGTGCAGCGGGAACGACCTCGGACCACCAGGGGCCGAGAAATCCACCGTCTCATGGGGCCGGACACTCAGGGTCAGGGAAAAATCAAATATATATCTGGTGATATCTCGGGTGCTATTAGAGATAGCGCAATAAATCGAAGTGGATTATCTGGAGGAGGCCCTTGCGCATGAATCTGTGCAGCGGGAACGACCTCGGACCACCAGGGGCCGAGAAAACCACTGTCTCATGGGCCCGGACACACAGGGTCAGGGAAAAATCCAATATATTTCTGGTGATATCTTGGGTGCTATTACAGATAGCCCAATACATCAAAGTGGATTGTCTGTAGGAGGCCCAGGCGCATGAATCTGTGCAGCGGGAACGACCTCGGACCACCCGGGGCCGAGAAAACAACTGTCACGTGGGGCCGGACACTCAGGGTCAGGGGAAAATCCAATGTATATATCTGGTGATATCTCGGGTGCTATTAGAGATAGCGCAATAACCCAAAGTGAATTATCTGCAGGAGGCCCGGGCGCATGTATCTGTGCAGCGGGAACGACATCGGACCACCAGGGGCCGAGAAAACCACTGTCTCATGGGGCCGGACGCTCAGGCTCAGGGGAAAATCCAGTATATATCTGGTGATATCTCGGGTGCTATTAGAGATAGCGCAATTAAACAAAGTGAATTATCTGCAGGAGGCCCTGGCGCATGAATCTGTGCAGCGCGAACGACCTCGGACCACCAGGGGCCGAGAAAACCACCGTCTCATGGGGCCGGACGCTCAGGGTCAGCGAAAAATCCAGGATACATCTGGTGATATCTCGGTTGCTATTACAGATAGCGCAGTAAATCAAAGTGCGTTGTTTGCAGGAGGCCCTGGCGCATGAATCTGGGCAGCGGGAACGACCTCGGACCACCAGGGGCCGAGAAAACCACCGTCGCATGGGGCCGGACGCTCAGGGTCAGGAAAAATCCAATATATAACTGGAGATATCTCGGGTGCTATTAGAGATAGCGCAATAAACCAAAGTGAATTATCTGCTGGAGGCCCTGGCGCATGCATCTGTGCAGCGGGATCGACCACGGACCACCAGGGGCCGAGAAAACCACCGTCTCATGGGGCCGGACACTCAGGTTCAGGGAAAAATCCAATATATATCTGGTGATATCTCGGGTGCTATTAGAGATAGCGCAATAAACCAAAGTGAGTTATCTGCACATGGCCCTGGCGCATGATTCTGTGCAGCGGGAACGACCACGGACCACCAGGGGCCGCGAAAACCACCGTCTCATGGGGCCGGACACTCAGGGTCAGGGAAAAATCAAATATATATCTGGTGATATCTCGGGTAGTATTAGAGATATCGCAATAAACCAAAGTGAATTATCTGCAGGAGGCCCTGGCGCATGCATCTGGGCAGCGGGAACGACCTCGGACCACCAGAGGCCGGGAAAACCACCATCTCATGGGGCCGGACACTCAGGGTCAGGGGAAAATCCAATATATATCTGGTGATATCTCGGGTGCTATTAGAGATAGCGCAATAAACCAAAGTGAATTATCTGCAGGAGGCCCTGGCGCATGCATCTGTGCAGCGGGAGCGACCTCGAACCACCAGAGGCCGGGAAAACCACCATCCCATGGGGCCGGACACTCAGGGTCAGGGGAAAATCCAATATATATCTGGTGATATCTCGGGTAGTATTAGAGATATCGCAATAAACCAAAGTGAATTATCTGCAGGAGGCGCTGGCGCATGCATCTGGGCAGCGGGAACGACCTCGGACCACCAGAGGCCGGGAAAACCACCATCTCATGGGGCCGGACACTCAGGGTCAGGGGAAAATCCAATATATATCTGGTGATATCTCGGGTGCTATTAGAGATAGCGCAATAAACCAAAGTGAATTATCTGCGGGAGGCCCTGGCGCATGCATCTGTGCAGCGGGAGCGACCTCGGACCACCAGGGGCCGAGAAATCCACCGTCTCATGGGGCCGGACACTCAGGGTCAGGGAAAAATCAAATATATATCTGGTGATATCTCGGGTGCTATTAGAGATAGCGCAATAAATCAAAGTGGATTGTCTGGAGGAGGCCCTTGCGCATGAATCTGTGCAGCAGGAACGACCTCGGACCACCAGAGGCCGGGAAAACCACCGTCTCATGGGGCCGGACACTCAGGGTCAGGGGAAAATCCAATATATATCTGGTGATATCTCGGGTGCTATTACAGATAGCGCAATAAATCAAAGTAAATTATCTGCAGGGGGCCCTGGCGCATGAATCTGTGCAGCGGGAGCGACCTCGGACCACCAGGGGCCGAGAAAACCACCGTCTCATGGGGCCGGACACTCAGGGTCTGGGAAAAATCCAATATATATCCGGTGATATCTCGGGTGCTATTACAGATAGCGCAATAAATCAAAGTGCATTGTCTGTAGGAGGCCCTGGCGCATGAAGCGGTGCAGCGGGAACGACCTCGGACCACCAGGGGCCGAGAAAATCAGCGTCTCATGGGGTCGGACAGTCAGGGTCAGGGAGAAATCCTATATATATATCTGGCGATATCTCGGGTGCTATTAGAGATAGCGCAATAAACCAATGTGAATTATCTGCAGGAGACCCTGGCGCATGCATCTGTGCAGCGGGATCGACCACGGACCACCAGGGGCCGGGAAAACCACCGTCTCATGGGGCCGGACACTCAGGTTCAGGGAAAAATCCAATATATATCTGGTGATATCTCGGGTGCTATTAGAGATAGCGCAATAACCCAAAGTGAATTATATGCAGGAGGCCCGGGCGCATGAAGCTGTACAGCGGGAACGACCTCGGACCCCCAGGGGCCGAGAAAACCACTGTCTCATGGGGCCGGACACTCAGGGTCAGAGGAAAATCCAGTATATATCTGGTGATATCTCGGGTGCTATTAGAGATAGCGCAATAAACCAATGTGAATTATCTGCAGGAGGCCCTGGCGCATGAATCTGTGCAGCGCGAACGACCTCGGACCACCAGGGGCCGAGGAAACCACCGTCTCATGGTGCCGGACACTCAGGGTCAGGGTAAAATCCAATATATATCTGGTGATATCTCGGGTGCTATTAGAGATAGCGCAATAAACCAAAGTGAATTATCTGCAGATGGCCCTGGCGCCTGATTCTGTGCAGCGGGAACGACCTCGGACCACCAGGGGCCGCGAAAACCACCGTCTCATGGGGCCGGACACTCAGGGTCAGGGAAAAATCCAATATATATCTGGTGATATCTCGGGTGCTATTAGAGATAGCGCAATTAACCAAAGTGGATTATCTGCAGGAGGCCCTGGCGAATGAATCTGTGCAGCGGGAGCGACCACGGACCACCAGGGGACGAGACAACCACCGTCTCATGGTGCCGGACACTCAGGGTCAGGGAAAAATCCAATATATATCTCGTGATATCTCGGGAGCTATTAGAGATAGCGCAATAAATCAAAGTGCAATTGTCCGTAGGAGGCCCTTGCGCATGAATCTGTTCAGCAGGAACGACATCGGTCCACCAGGGGCGAGAAAATTACAGATTTTCGGTATCCGTCACCCAAAGTCATGTAAAAATCCAGCATATATCTGGTGATATCTCTGGTGCTATTAGATATAGCGCAATAAACCAATGTGCATTGTCTGCAGGAGGCCCTGGCGCATGAATCTGTGCAGCGGTATCTACCTCGGACCACCAGGGTCCGAGAAAATCACCGACACATGGGGCCGGGCACTCAGGTTCAGGGAAAAATCCAACATATATGTGGTGATATCTCGGGTTCTATTACAGATAGCGCGATAAATCAAAGTGCATAGTCTACAGGAGGCCCTGGCACATGCATCTGTGCAGCGGGAATGACCTCGGACCACCGGGGTCCGAGAAAACCACCGTCTCATGGGGCCGGACACTCAGAGTCAGGGAAAAATCAAATATATATCTGGTGATATCTCGGGTAGTATTAGAGATATCGCAATAAACCAAAGTGGATTGTCTGGAGGAGGCCCTTGCGCATGAATCTGTGCAGCGGGAACGTCCTCGGACCTCCAGGGGCTGAGACAACCACCGTCTCAAGGGGCCGGACACTCAGGGTCAGGGAAAAATCCAATATATATCTGGTGATATCTTGGGTGCTATTAGAGATAGCGCAATAAACCAAAGTGAATTATCTGCAGGAGGCCCTGGCGAATGAATCTGTGCAGCGGGAACGACCTCGGACCACCAGGGGCCGAAAAAACCACCGTCTCATGGGGCCGGGCGCTCAGGGTCAGCGAAAAATCCAGGATATATCTGGTGATATCTCGGTTGCTATTACAGATAGCGCAGTAAATCAAAGTCCGTTGTTTGTAGGAGGCCCTGGCGCATGAATCTGGGCAGCGGGAACGACCTCGGACCACCAGGGGCCGAGAAAACCACCGTCTCATGGGGCCGGACGCTCAGGGTCAGGAAAAATCCAATATATAACTGGTGATATCTCGGGTGCTATTAGAGATAGCGGAATAAACCAATGTGAATTATCTGCAGGAGGCCCTGGCGCATGCATCTGTGCAGCGGGATCGACCACGGACCACCAGGGGCCGGGAAAACCATCGTCTCATGGTGCCGGACACCCAAGGTAATGTAAAAATGCAGCATATATCTGGTGATATCTCGGGTGCTATTAGAGATAGCGCGATAAATCAAAGTGCATTGTCTGCAGGAGGCCCTGGCGCATGCATCTGTGCAGCAGCAACGACGTCGGAACACCAGGGGCCAAGAAAATTACAGATTATCGGTATGCGTCACCCAAGGTCATGTAAAAATCCAGGATATATCTGGTGATATCTCGGTTGCTATTACAGATAGCGCAGTAAATCAAAGTGCGTTGTTTGTAGGAGGCCCTGGCGCATGAATCTGGGCAGCGGGAACGACCTCGGAACACCAGGGGCCGAGAAAACCAGCGTCTCATGGGGCCGGACGCTCAGGGTCAGGAAAAATCCAATATATAACTGGTGATATCTCGGGTGCTATTCGAGATAGCGCAATAAACCAATGTGAATTATCTGCAGGAGGCCCTGGCGCATGCATCTGTGCAGCGGGATCGACTACGGACCACCAGGGGCCGAGAAAACCACCGTCTCATGGGGCCGGACACTCAGGTTCAGGGAAAAATCCAATATATATCTGGTGATATCTCGGGTGCTATTAGAGATAGCGCAATAAACCAAAGTGAATTATCTGCGGATGGCCCTGGCGCATGATTCTGTGCAGCGGGAACGACCTCGGACCACCAGGGGCCGCGAAAACCACCGTCTCATGGGGCCGGACACTCAGGGTCAGGGAAAAATCCAATATATATCTGGTGATATCTCGGGTGCTATTAGAGATAGCGAAATTAACCAAAGTGGATTATCTGCAGGAGGCCCTGGCGAATGAATCTGTGCAGCGGGAGCGACCACGGACCACCAGGGGCCGAGACAACCACCGTCTCATGGTGCCGGACACTCAGGGTCAGGGAAAAATCCAATATATATCTGGTGATATCTCGGGTGCTATTAGAGATAGCGCAATAAATCAAAGTGCAATTGTCCGTAGGAGGCCCTTGCGCATGAATCTGTTCAGCAGGAACGACATCGGTCCACCAGGGGCCGAGAAAATTACAGATTTTCGGTATCCGTCACCCAAAGTCATGTAAAAATCCAGCATATATCTGGTGATATCTCTGGCGCTATTAGATATAGCGCAATAAACCAATGTGCATTGTCTGCAGGAGGCCCTGGCGCATGAATCTGTGCAGCGGTATCTACCTCGGACCACCAGGGTCCGAGAAAATCACCGACACATGGGGCCGGGCACTCAGGTTCAGGGAAAAATCCAACATATATGTGGTGATATCTCGGGTTCTATTACAGATAGCGCGATAAATCAAAGTGCATAGTCTGCAGGAGGCCCTGGCACATGCATCTGTGCAGCGGGAATGACCTCGGACCACCGGGGTCCGAGAAAACCACCGTCTCATGGGGCCGGACACTCAGGGTCAGGGAAAAATCAAATATATATCTGGTGATATCTCGGGTAGTATTAGAGATATCGCAATAAACCAAAGTGGATTGTCTGGAGGAGGCCCTTGCGCATGAATCTGTGCAGCGCGAACGTCCTCGGATCTCCAGGGGCTGAGACAACCACCGTCTCATGGGGCCGGACACTCAGGGTCAAGGTAAAATCCAATATATATCTGGTGATATCTCGGGTGCTATTAGAGATAGCGCAATAAATCAAAGTAAATTATCTGCAGGGGGCCCTGGCGCATGAATCTGTGCAGCGGGAGCGACCTCGGACCACCAGGGGCCGAGAAAACCACCGTCTCATGGGGCCGGACACTCAGGGTCAGGGGAAAATCCAATATATATCTGGTGATATCTCGGGTGCTATTAGAGATAGCGCAATATATCAAAGTGCATTGTCTGTAGGAGGCCCTGGCGCATGAATCTGTGTAGCGGGATCGACCTCGGACCACCGGGGGCCGAGAAAATCACCGTCTCATGGGGCCGGACTGTCAGGGTCAGGGAAAAATCCAATATATATCTGCTAATATCTCGGGTGCTATTAGAGATAGCGCAATAAATCAAAGTGAATTATATGCAGGGGGCCCTGGCGCATGAATCTGTGCAGCGGGATCGACCTCGGACCACCAGAGACCGAGAAAACCATCGTCTCATGGGGCCGGACACTCAGGGTCAGGGGAAAATCCAATATATATATGGTGATATCTCGGGTGCTATTACAGACAGCGCAATATATCAATGTGCATTGTCTGTAGGAGGCCCTGGCGCATGTATCTGTGCAGCGGGAACGACCTCGGACCACCAGGGGCCGAGAAAACCACCGTCTCATGGGGCCCGACACTCAGGGTCAGGGGAAAATCCAATATATATCTGGTGATATCTCGGGTGCTATTACAGACAGCGCAATAATTCAATGTGCATTGTCTGTAGGAGGCCCTGGCGCATGTATCTGTGCAGCGGGAACGACCTCGGACCACCAGGGGCCGAGAAAACTACCGTCTCATGGGGCCAGACACCCAGGGTCAGGGAAAAATCCAACATATATCTGGTGATATCTCGGGTGCTATTAGAGATAGCGCAATAATCCAATGTGAATTATATATAGCAGGCCCTGGCGCATGAATCTGTGCAGCGGGAACGACCTCGGACCACCAGGGGCCGAGAAAACCACCGTCTCATGGGGCCGGACACTCAGGGTCAGGGGAAAAATCCAATATATATGTGGTGATATCTCGGGTGCTATTACAGATAGCGCAATAAACCAAAGTGCATTGTCTGTAGGAGGCCCTGGCGCATGAATCTGTGCAGCGGGAACGACCTCGGGCCCCCAGGGGTCGAGAAAACCACCGTCTCATGGGGCCGGACACTCAGGGTCAGTGTAAAATAAAATATATATCTGGTGATGTCTCGGGTGCTATTACAGATAGCGCAATAAATCAAACTGCATTGTCTGTAGGAGGCCCTGACGCATGAACCTGTGCAGCGGGAACGACCTTGGACCACCAGGGGCCGAGAAAACCACCGTCTCATGGGGCCCGACACTCAGGGTCAGGGAAAAATCCAACATATATCTGGTGATATCTCGGGTGCTATTACAGACAGCGCAATAAATCAACGTGCATTGTCTGTAGGAGGCCCTGGCGCATGTATCTGTGCAGCGGGAACGACCCCGGACCACCAGGGGCCGAGAAAACTACCGTCTCATGGGGCCAGACACCCAGGGTCAGGGAAGAATCCAATATAAATCTGGTGATATCTCGGGTGCTATTACAGATAGCGCAATAAATCAAAGTGCATTGTCTGTAGGAGGCCATGGCGCATGAATCTGTGCAGCGGGAACGACCTCGGACCACAAGGGGTCGAGAAAACCACCGTCTCATGGGGCCCGACACTCAGCGTCAGGGGAAAATCCAATATATATCTGGTGATATCTCGGGTGCTATTACAGATAGCGCAATAAATCAAAGTGCATTGTCTGTAGGAGGCCCTGGCGCATGGATCTGTGTAGCGGGATCGACCTCGGACCACCGGGGGCCGAGAAAATCACCGTCTCATGGGGCCGGACTGTCAGGGTCAGGGAAAAATCCAATATATAACTGGTGATATCTCGGGTGCTATTACAGATAGCGCAATTAATCAAAGTGCATTGTCTGTAGGAGGCCCAGGCGCATGAATCAGTGCAGCGGGATCGACCTCGGACCACCAGGGGCCGAGAAAACCACCGACACATGGGGCCGGACACTCAGGGTCGGGGAAAAATTCAATATATCTCTGGTGATATCTCGGGTGCTATTAGAGATAGCGCAATAAACCAAAGTGCATTGTCTGTAGGAGGCCCTGGCGCATGAATCTTTGCAGCGGGATCGACCTCCGACCAACAGGGGCCGAGAAAACCGCCGACACATGGGGCCGGACACTCAGGGTCGGGGAAAAATTCAATATATCTCTGGTGATATCTCGGGTGCTATTAGAGATAGCGCAATAAACCAAAGTGAATTGTCTGCAGTAAGCTTTGGCGCATGCATCTGTGCAGCGGGATCGACTACGGACCACCAGGGGCCGAGAAAACCACCGTCTCATGGGGCCGGACACTCAGGGTCAGGGAAAAATCCAATATATATCTGGTGATATCTCGGGTGCTATTACAGCTAGCGCAATAAATCAAAGTGCATTGTCTGTAGGAGGCCCTGGCGCATTAATCTGTGCAGCGGGAACGACCTCGGACCACCAGGGGCCGAGAAAACCACCGTCTCATGGGGCCCGACACTCAGGGTCAGGGGAAAATCCAATATATATCTGGTGATATCTCGGGTGCTATTACAGACAGCGCAATAAATCAATGTGCATTGTCTGTAGGAGGCCCTGGCGCATGAATCTCTGCAGCGGGAACGACCTCGGACCACCAGGGGCCGAGAAAACTACCGTCTCATGGGGCCGGACACCCAGGGTCAGGGAAGAATCCAACATATATCTGGTGATATCTCGGGTGCTATTAGAGATAGCGCAATAAACTAAAGTGAATTATATATAGCAGGCCCTGGCGCATGAATCTGTGCTGCGGGAATGACCTCGGACCACCAGGGGCCGAGAAAACTACCGTCTCATGGGGCCGGACACCCAGGGTCAGGGAAAAATCCAACATATATATGGTGATATCTCGGGTGCTATTACAGATAGCGCAATAAATCAAAGTGCATTGTCTGCAGGAGGCCCTAGCGCATGAATCTATGCAGCGGGATCGACCTCGGACCACCAGGGGCCGAGAAAACTACCGTCTCATGGGGCCGGACACTCAGGGTCAGGGAAAAATCCAATATATATCTGGTGATATCGAGGGTTCTCTTACAGATAGCGCACTAAACCAAAGTGAATTATCTGCAGCGGGCCCTGGGGCATGAATCTGTGCAGCGGGAACGACAACGGACCACCAGGGGCCGAGAAAACCACCGACACATGGCGCCGGACACCCAATGTCATGTAAAAACCCAGGATGTATCTGATGATATCTCGGGTGCTATTAGAGATAGCGCAATAAATAAAAGTGCATTGTCTGCGGGACGCCCTGGCGCATGAATCTGTGCAGCGCGAGCGACCTTGGACCACCAGGGGCCGAGAAAACCACAGTCTCATGGGGTCGGAGACTCAGGGTCAGGGAAAAATCCAATATATATCTGGTGATATCTCGGGCGCTATCACAGATAGCGCAATAAATCAAAGTGCATTGTCTGCAGGTCGCCCTGGCGCATGGATCTGTGCAGCGGGATCAACCTCGGACCACGATGGACCGAGAATACCATCGGCACATGGCGCCGGACTGTCAGAGTCATGGAAAAATCCAATATATATCTGGTGATATCTCGGGTGCTATTAGAGATAGCGAAATAAATCAAAGTGCATTGTTTGCAGGAGACCCTGGCGCATGAATCTGTGCAGCGGGAACGGCCTCGGACCACAAGGGACCGAGAAAACCACCGTCTCATGCGATCGGACACTCAGGGTCGGGGGAAAATCCAACATATATGTGGTGATATCTCAGGTGCTATTAGAGATGGCGCAATAAACCAAAGGGCATTGTCTGTAGGAGGCCCTGGCGCATGAATCCGTGCAGCGGGAACGACCTCGGACCACCAGGGGCCGAGAAAACCACCGTCTCATGGGGTCAGGGAAAAATCCAATATAAATCTGGTGATATCTCGGGCGCTATTACAGATAGCGCAATACATCAAAATGCATTGTCTGCAGGAGGCCCTGGCGCATGGATCTGTGCAGCGCGATCGACCTCGGACCACGAGGGACCGAGAAAACCATCGACACATGGCAACGGACTGCCAGGGTCAAGGAAAAATCCAATATATATTTGGTGATATCTCGGGTGCTATTAGAGATAGCGAAATAAATCAAAGTGCATTGTCTGCAGCAGGCCCTAGCGCATGAATCTGTGCAGCGGGAACGACCTCGGACCACCAGGGGCCGAGAAAACCACCCTCTCATGGGGTCGGACTGTCAGGGTCAGGGAAAAATCCAATATATATGTGGTGATATCTCAGGTGCTATTAGAGATAGCGCAATAAACCAAAGTGCATTGTCTGTAGGAGGCCCTGGCGCATGAATCTGTGCAGCGGGGACGACCTCGGACCACCAGGGGCCGAGAAAACCACCGTCTCATGGGGTCGGAGACTCAGGGTCAGGGAAAAATCCAATATAAATCTGGTGATATCTCGGGTGCTATTACAGATAGCGCAATAAATCAAAGTCCATTGTCTGCAGGAGGCCCTGGCGCATGGATCTGTGCAGCGGGATCGACCTCGGACCAGGATGGACCGAGAATACCATCGGCACATGGCGCCGGACTGTCAGAGTCAAGGAAAAATCCAATATATATCTGGTGATATCTCGGGTGCTATTAGAGATAGCGAAATAAATCAAAGTGCATTGTTTGCAGGAGTCCCTGGCGCATGAATCTGTGCAGCGGGAACGACCTCGGACCACCAGGGGCCGAGAAAACCACCGTCTCATGGGGTCGGACACTCAGGGTCAGGGAAAAATCCAATATATCTCTGGTGATATCTCGGGTGCTATTAGAGATAGCGCAATAAAACAAAGTGCATTGTCTGTAGGAGGCCCTGGCGCATGAATCTGTGCAGCGGGAACGACCTCGGACCACCAGGGGCCGAGAAAACCACCGTCTCATGGGGTCGGAGACTCAGGGTCAGGGAAAAATCCAATATAAATCTGGTGATATCTCGGGCGCTATCACAGATAGCGCAATAAATCAAAGTGCATTGTCTGCAGGAGGCTCTGGCGCATGGATCTGTGCAGTGGGAACGACCTCGGACCACCAGGGGCCGAGAAAACTACAGTCTCATGGGGCCGGACACTCAGGGTCAGGGGAAAATCCAATATATATCTAGTGATATCTCGGGTGCTATTACAGATAGCGCAATAAATCAAAGTGCATTGTCTGTAGGAGGCCCTGGCGCATGAGTCTGTGCAGTGGGATCGACCTCGGACCACCAGGGGCCCAGATAACCACCGATACATGGCGACGGACACTCAGGGTCGGGGAAAAATTCAATATATATCTGGTGATATCTCGTGTGCTATTAGAGATAACGCAATAAATCAAAGTGCATTGTCTACAGGAAGCCCTGGCGCATGAATCTGTTCAGCGGGATCGACCTCAGACCACCAGGGTCCGAGAAAACCACCGTCTCATGGAGTCGGACACTCAGGGTCAGGGAAAAATCCAATATATATCTGGTGATATCTCGGGTCCTATTACAGATAGCGCAATAAATCAAAGTGCATTGTCTGTAGGAGGCCCTGGCGCATGAATCTGTGCAGCGGGAACGACCTAGGACCAACAGGGTCCGAGAGAACTACCGTCTCATGGGGCCGAACTGTCAGGGTCAGGGAAAAATACAATATATATCGGGTGATATCTCCGGTGCTATTAGAGAGAGCGCAATAAACCAAAGTGCATTGTCTGCAGGACGCCCTGGCGCATGAATCTGTGCAGCGGGATCGACCTCGGACCACCAGGGGCCGTGAAAACTACCGTCTCATGGGGCCGGACACTCAGGGTCAGGGAAAAATCCAATATATATCTGGTGATATCTCTGGTGCTATTAGAGACGGCGCAATAAACCAAGGTGCATTGTCTGTAGTAGGCACTGGCGAATGAATCTGTGCAGCAGGAACGACCTCGGACCACCAGGCGCCGAGAAAATTACAGATATTCGGAATCCGTCACCCAAGGTCATGTAAAAATCCAGCATATATCTGGTGATATCTCGGGTGCTATTAGAGATAGCGCAATAAACCAAAGTGCATTGTCTGTAGGAGGCCCTGGCGCATGAATCTTTGGTAGCGGGATCGACCTCGGACCACGAGGGACCGAGAAAATCATCAACACATGGGGCCGGACACTCAGGGTCAGGGAAAATCCAATATCTATCTGGTGATATCTCGGGTGCTATTATAGATAGAACAATAAATCAAAGTGCATTGTCTGTAGGAGGCCCTGGCGAATGAATCTGTGCAGCGGGATCGACCTCGGACCACCAGGGGCCGAGAAAATTACAGATATTCGGAATCCGTCACCCAAGTTCATGTAAAAATCCAGCATATATCTGGTGATATCTCGGGTGCTATTACAGATAGCGCAATAAACCAAAGTGAATTGTCTGCAGGAGGCCCTGGCGCATGCATCTGTGCAGCGGGAACGACCTCGGACCACCAGGGGCCGAGAAAACCACCGTCTCATGGGGCCGGACACTCAGGGTCAGGGGAAAATTCAATATATATCTGGTGATATCTCGGGTGCTATTACAGATAGCGCAATAAATCAAAGTGCATTGTCTGTAGGAGGCCCTGGCGCTTGAATCTGTGCAGCGGGAACGACCTCGGACCACCTGGGGCCGAGAAAACCACAGTCTCATGGGGCCGGGCACTCAGGGTCAGGGGAAAATCCAATATATATCTGGTGATATCTCGGGTCCTATTACAGATAGCGCAATAAATCAAAGTGCATTGTCTGTAGGAGGCCGTGGCGCAAGAAGCTGTGCAGCGGGAACGACCTCGGACCACCAGGGGTCGAGAAAACCACCGTCTCATGGGGCCGGACACTCAGGGTCAGGGGAAAATGCAATATATATCTGGTGATATCTCGGGTGCTATTACAGATAGCGCAATAAATCAAAGTGCATTGTCTGTAGGAGGCCCTGGCGCATGAATCTGTGCAGCGGGAACGACCTCGGACCACCAGGGGCCGAGAAAACCACCGTCTCATGGGGCCGGACACTCAGGGTCAGGGAAAAATCCAATATATATCTGGTGATATCTCGGATGCTATTAGAGATAGCGCAATAAACCAAAGTGAGTTATCTGCAGGAGGCCCTGGCGGCTGAATCTGTGCAGCGGGAACGACCTCGGACCACCAGGGGCCGAAAAAACCACAGTCTCATGGGGCCGGACACTCAGGGTCGGGGGAAAATCCAATATATATCTGTTGATATCTCGGGTGCTATTACAGATAGCGAAATAAACCAAAGTGAATTATCTGCAGGAGGCCCTGGCGCATGAATCTGTGCAGCGGAAACGACCTCGGTCCACCAGGGGCCGAGAAAACCGCCGTCTCATGGGGCTGGACACTCAGGGAGAGGGAAATATCCAATATATATCTGGTGATATCTCGGGTGCTATTACAGATAGCGCAATAAATCAAAGTGCATTGTCTGTAGGAGGCCGTGGCGCATGAATCTGTGAAGCGGGAACGACCTCGGACAACCAGGGGCCGAGAAAACCACCGTCTCATGGGGCCGGACACTCAGGGTCAGGGAAAAATCCAATATATATCTGGTGATATCTCGGGTGCTATTAGAGATAGCGCAATAAACCAAAGTGAGTTATCTGCAGGAGGCCCTGGCGCCTGAATCTGTGCAGCGGGAACGACCTCGGACCACCAGGGGCCGCGAAAACCACCGTCTCATGGGGCCGGACACTCAGGGTCAGGGGAAAATGCAATATATATCTGGTGATATCTCGGGTGCTATTACAGATAGCGCAGTAAATCAAAGTGCATTGTCTGTAGGAGGCCCTGGCGCATGAATCTGTGCAGCGGGAACGACCTCGGACCACCAGGGGCCGAGAAAACCACCGTCTCATGGGGCCGGAAACTCAGGTTCAGGGAAAAATCCAATATATATCTGGTGATATCTCGGGTGCTATTAGAGATAGCGCAATAAACTAAAGTGAGTTATCTGCAGGAGGCCCTGGCGCCTGAATCTCTGCAGCGGGAACGACCTCGGACCACCAGGGGCCGAAAAAACCACAGTCTCATGGGGCCGGACACTCAGGGTCAGGGGAAAATCCAATATATATCTGGTGATATCTCGGGTGCTATTACAGATAGCGCAATAAATCAAAGTGCATTGTCTGTAGGAGGCCCTGGCGCATGAATCTGTGCAGCGGGAACGACCTCGGACAACAAGGGGCCGAGAAAACCACCGTCTCATGGGGCCGGACACTCAGGGTCAGGGAAAAATCCAATATATATCTGGTGATATCTCGGGTGCTATTAGAGATAGCGCAATAAACCAAAGTGAGTTATCTGCAGGAGGCCCTGGCGCCTGAATCTGTGCAGCGGGAACGACCTCGGACCACCAGGGGCCGAAAAAACCACAGTCTCATGGGGCCGGACACTCATGGTCCGGGGAAAATCCAATATATATCTGGTGATATCTCGGGTCCTATTACAGATAGCGCAATAAATCAAAGTGCATTGTCTGTAGGAGGCCGTGGCGCATGAATCTGGGAAGCGGGAACGACCTCGGACCACCAGGGGCCGAGAAGACCACCGTCTCATGGGGCCGGCCACTCAGGGTCAGGGGAAAATCCAATATATATCTGGTGATATCTCGGGTGCTATTACAGATAGCGCAATAAATCAAAGTGCATTGTCTGTAGGAGGCCCTGGCGCATGAATCTGTGCAGCGGGAACGACCTCGCACCACCAGGGGCCGAGAAAACCACCGTCTCATGGGGCCGGACACTCAGGGTCAGGGAAAAATCCAATATATATCTGGTGATATCTCGGGTGCTATTAGAGATAGCGCAATAAACCAAAGTGAGTTATCTGCAGGAGGCCCTGGCGCCTGAATCTGTGCAGCGGGAACGACCTCGGACCACCAGAGGCCGAGAAAACCACCGTCTCATGGGGCCGGACACTCAGGGTCAGGGGAAAATCCAATATATATGTGGTGATATCTCGGGTGCTATTAGAGATAGCGCAATTTACCAAAGTGAATTATCTGCAGGAGGCCCTGGCGCATAAATCTGGGCAGCGGGAACGACCTCGGACCACCAGGGGCCGAGAAGACCACCGTCCCATGGGGCCGGCCACTCAGGGTCAGGGGAAAATCCAATATATATCTGGTGATATCTCGGCTGCTATTACAGATAGCGCAATAAATCAAAGTGCATTGACTGTAGGAGGCCCTGGCGCATGAATCTGTGCAGCGGGAACGACCTCGGACCACCAGGGGCCGAGACAACCAACGTCTCATGGGGCCGGACACTCAGGGTCAGGGAAAAATCCAATATATATCTGGTGATATCTCGGGTGCTATTAGAGATAGCGCAATAAACCAAAGTGAGTTATCTGCAGGAGGCCCTGGCGCCTGAATCTGTGCAGCGGGAACGACCTCGGACCACCAGGGGCCGAGAAAACCACCGTCTCATGGGGCCGGACACTCAGTGTCAGGGGAAAATCCAATATATATCTGGTGATATCTCGGGTGCTATTAGAGATAGCGCAATATACCAAAGTGAATTATCTGCAGGAGGCCCTGGCGCATGAATCTGGGCAGCGGGAACGACCTCGGACCACCAGGGGCCGAGAAGACCACCGTCTCATGGGGCCGGCCACTCAGGGTCAGGGGAAAATCCAATATATATCTGGTGATATCTCGGGTGCAATTAGAGATAGCGCAATAAGTCAAAGGGAATTATCCGCAGGAGGCCCTGGCGCATGCATCTGTGCAGCGGGAACGACCTCGGACCACCAGGGGCCGAGACAACCACCGTCTCATGGGGCCGGACACTCAGGGTCAGGGAAAAATCCAATATATATCTGGTGATATCCCGGGTGCTATTTCAGATAGCGCAATAAATCAAAGTGCATTGCCTGTAGGAGTCCCTGGCGCATGAATCTGTGCAGCGGGAACGACCTCCGACCACCAGGGGCCGAGAAATCGTCCGTCTCATGGGGCCGGACACTCAGGGTCTGGGAAAAATCCAATATATATCCGGTGATATCTCGGGTGCTATTACAGATAGCGCAATAAATCAAAGTGCATTGTCTGTAGGAGGCCCTGGCGCATGAAGCGGTGCAGCGGGAACGACCTCGGACCACCAGGGGCCGAGAAAATCAGCGTCTCATGGGGTCGGACAGTCAGGGTCAGGGAGAAATCCTATATATATATCTGGTGATATCTCGGGTGCTATTAGAGATAGCGCAATAAATCAAAGTAAATTATCTGCAGGGGGTCCTGGCGCATGAATCTGTGCAGCGGGAACGACCTCGGACCACCAGGGGCCGAGAAAACCACCGTCTCATGGGGCCGGACACTCAGGGTCTGGGAAAAATCCAATATATATCCGGTGATATCTCGGGTGCTATTACAGATAGCGCAATAAATCAAAGTGCATTGTCTGTAGGAGGCCCTGGCGCATGAATCGGTGCAGCGGGAACGACCTCGCACCACCAGGGGCCGAGAAGACCACCGTCTCATGGGGCCGGCCACTCAGGGTCAGGGGAAAATCCAATATATATCTGGTGATATCTCGGGTGCTATTAGAGATAGCGCAATAAACTAAAGTGAGTTATCTGCAGGAGGCCCTGGCGCCTGAATCTCTGTAGCGGGAACGACCTCGGACCACCAGGGGCCGAAAAAACCACAGTCTCATGGGGCCGGACACTCAGGGTCAGGGGAAAATCCAATATATATCTGGTGATATCTCGGGTGCTATTACAGATAGCGCAATAAATCAAAGTGCATTGTCTGTAGGAGGCCCTGGCGCATGAATCTGTGCAGCGGGAACGACCTCGGACAACAAGGGGCCGAGAAAACCACCGTCTCATGGGGCCGGACACTCAGGGTCAGGGAAAAATCCAATATATATCTGGTGATATCTCGGGTGCTATTAGAGATAGCGCAATAAACCAAAGTGAGTTATCTGCAGGAGGCCCTGGCGCCTGAATCTGTGCAGCGGGAACGACCTCGGACCACCAGGGGCCGAAAAAACCACAGTCTCATGGGGCCGGACACTCATGGTCCGGGGAAAATCCAATATATATCTGGTGATATCTCGGGTCCTATTACAGATAGCGCAATAAATCAAAGTGCATTGTCTGTAGGAGGCCGTGGCGCATGAATCTGGGAAGCGGGAACGACCTCGGACCACCAGGGGCCGAGAAGACCACCGTCTCATGGGGCCGGCCACTCAGGGTCAGGGGAAAATCCAATATATATCTGGTGATATCTCGGGTGCTATTACAGATAGCGCAATAAATCAAAGTGCATTGTCTGTAGGAGGCCCTGGCGCATGAATCTGTGCAGCGGGAACGACCTCGCACCACCAGGGGCCGAGAAAACCACCGTCTCATGGGGCCGGACACTCAGGGTCAGGGAAAAATCCAATATATATCTGGTGATATCTCGGGTGCTATTAGAGATAGCGCAATAAACCAAAGTGAGTTATCTGCAGGAGGCCCTGGCGCCTGAATCTGTGCAGCGGGAACGACCTCGGACCACCAGAGGCCGAGAAAACCACCGTCTCATGGGGCCGGACACTCAGGGTCAGGGGAAAATCCAATATATATGTGGTGATATCTCGGGTGCTATTAGAGATAGCGCAATATACCAAAGTGAATTATCTGCAGGAGGCCCTGGCGCATAAATCTGGGCAGCGGGAACGACCTCGGACCACCAGGGGCCGAGAAGACCACCGTCCCATGGGGCCGGCCACTCAGGGTCAGGGGAAAATCCAATATATATCTGGTGATATCTCGGCTGCTATTACAGATAGCGCAATAAATCAAAGTGCATTGACTGTAGGAGGCCCTGGCGCATGAATCTGTGCAGCGGGAACGACCTCGGACCACCAGGGGCCGAGACAACCACCGTCTCATGGGGCCGGACACTCAGGGTCAGGGAAAAATCCAATATATATCTGGTGATATCTCGGGTGCTATTAGAGATAGCGCAATAAACCAAAGTGAGTTATCTGCAGGAGGCCCTGGCGCCTGAATCTGTGCAGCGGGAACGACCTCGGACCACCAGGGGCCGAGAAAACCACCGTCTCATGGGGCCGGACACTCAGTGTCAGGGGAAAATCCAATATATATCTGGTGATATCTCGGGTGCTATTAGAGATAGCGCAATATACCAAAGTGAATTATCTGCAGGAGGCCCTGGCGCATGAATCTGGGCAGCGGGAACGACCTCGGACCACCAGGGGCCGAGAAGACCACCGTCTCATGGGGCCGGCCACTCAGGGTCAGGGGAAAATCCAATATATATCTGGTGATATCTCGGGTGCAATTAGAGATAGCGCAATAAGTCAAAGGGAATTATCTGCAGGAGGCCCTGGCGCATGCATCTGTGCAGCGGGAACGACCTCGGACCACCAGGGGCCGAGACAACCACCGTCTCATGGGGCCGGACACTCAGGGTCAGGGAAAAATCCAATATATATCTGGTGATATCCCGGGTGCTATTTCAGATAGCGCAATAAATCAAAGTGCATTGCCTGTAGGAGTCCCTGGCGCATGAATCTGTGCAGCGGGAACGACCTCCGACCACCAGGGGCCGAGAAATCGTCCGTCTCATGGGGCCGGACACTCAGGGTCTGGGAAAAATCCAATATATATCCGGTGATATCTCGGGTGCTATTACAGATAGCGCAATAAATCAAAGTGCATTGTCTGTAGGAGGCCCTGGCGCATGAAGCGGTGCAGCGGGAACGACCTCGGACCACCAGGGGCCGAGAAAATCAGCGTCTCATGGGGTCGGACAGTCAGGGTCAGGGAGAAATCCTATATATATATCTGGCGATATCTCGGGTGCTATTAGAGATAGCGCAATAAATCAAAGTAAATTATCTGCAGGGGGTCCTGGCGCATGAATCTGTGCAGCGGGAACGACCTCGGACCACCAGGGGCCGAGAAGACCACCGTCTCATGGGGCCGGCCACTCAGGGTCAGGGGAAAATCCAATATATATCTGGTGATATCTCGGGTGCTATTAGAGATAGCGCAATAAACTAAAGTGAGTTATCTGCAGGAGGCCCTGGCGCCTGAATCTCTGCAGCGGGAACGACCTCGGACCACCAGGGGCCGAAAAAACCACAGTCTCATGGGGCCGGACACTCAGGGTCAGGGGAAAATCCAATATATATCTGGTGATATCTCGGGTGCTATTACAGATAGCGCAATAAATCAAAGTGCATTGTCTGTAGGAGGCCCTGGCGCATGAATCTGTGCAGCGGGAACGACCTCGGACAACAAGGGGCCGAGAAAACCACCGCCTCATGGGGCCGGACACTCAGGGTCAGGGAAAAATCCAATATATATCTGGTGATATCTCGGGTGCTATTAGAGATAGCGCAATAAACCAAAGTGAGTTATCTGCAGGAGGCCCTGGCGCCTGAATCTGTGCAGCGGGAACGACCTCGGACCACCAGGGGCCGAAAAAACCACAGTCTCATGGGGCCGGACACTCATGGTCCGGGGAAAATCCAATATATATCTGGTGATATCTCGGGTCCTATTACAGATAGCGCAATAAATCAAAGTGCATTGTCTGTAGGAGGCCGTGGCGCATGAATCTGGGAAGCGGGAACGACCTCGGACCACCAGGGGCCGAGAAGACCACCGTCTCATGGGGCCGGCCACTCAGGGTCAGGGGAAAATCCAATATATATCTGGTGATATCTCGGGTGCTATTACAGATAGCGCAATAAATCAAAGTGCATTGTCTGTAGGAGGCCCTGGCGCATGAATCTGTGCAGCGGGAACGACCTCGCACCACCAGGGGCCGAGAAAACCACCGTCTCATGGGGCCGGACACTCAGGGTCAGGGAAAAATCCAATATATATCTGGTGATATCTCGGGTGCTATTAGAGATAGCGCAATAAACCAAAGTGAGTTATCTGCAGGAGGCCCTGGCGCCTGAATCTGTGCAGCGGGAACGACCTCGGAAAACCAGAGGCCGAGAAAACCACCGTCTCATGGGGCCGGACACTCAGGGTCAGGGGAAAATCCAATATATATGTGGTGATATCTCGGGTGCTATTAGAGATAGCGCAATATACCAAAGTGAATTATCTGCAGGAGGCCCTGGCGCATGAATCTGGGCAGCGGGAACGACCTCGGACCACCAGGGGCCGAGAAGACCACCGTCCCATGGGGCCGGCCACTCAGGGTCAGGGGAAAATCCAATATATATCTGGTGATATCTCGGCTGCTATTACAGATAGCGCAATAAATCAAAGTGCATTGCCTGTAGGAGTCCCTGGCGCATGAATCTGTGCAGCGGGAACGACCTCCGACCACCAGGGGCCGAGAAAACGTCCGTCTCATGGGGCCGGACACTCAGGGTCAGTGAAAAATCCAATATATATCTGGTGATATCTCGGGTGCTATTACAGATAGCGCAATAAATTAAAGTGCATTGTCTGTAGGAGGCCCTGGCGCATGAATCGGTGCAGCGGGAACGACCTCGGACCACCAGGGGCCGAGACAACCACCGTCTCATGGGGCCGGACACTCAGGGTCTGGGAAAAATCCAATATATATCCGGTGATATCTCGGGTGCTATTACAGATAGCGCAATAAATCAAAGTGCATTGTCTGTAGGAGGCCCTGGCGCATGAAGCGGTGCAGCGGGAACGACCTCGGACCACCAGGGGCCGAGAAAATCAGCGTCTCATGGGGTCGGACAGTCAGGGTCAGGGAGAAATCCTATATATATATCTGGTGATATCTCGGGTGCTATTAGAGATAGCGCAATAAATCAAAGTAAATTATCTGCAGGGGGTCCTGGCGCATGAATCTGTGCAGCGGGAACGACCTCGGACCACCAGGGGCCGAGAAAACCACCGTCTCATGGGGCCGGACACTCAGGGTCTGGGAAAAATCCAATATATATCCGGTGATATCTCGGGTGCTATTACAGATAGCGCAATAAATCAAAGTGCATTGTCTGTAGGAGGCCCTGGCGCATGAATCGGTGCAGCGGGAACGACCTCGCACCACCAGGGGCCGAGAAGACCACCGTCTCATGGGGCCGGCCACTCAGGGTCAGGGGAAAATCCAATATATATCTGGTGATATCTCGGGTGCTATTAGAGATAGCGCAATAAACTAAAGTGAGTTATCTGCAGGAGGCCCTGGCGCCTGAATCTCTGCAGCGGGAACGACCTCGGACCACCAGGGGCCGAAAAAACCACAGTCTCATGGGGCCGGACACTCAGGGTCAGGGGAAAATCCAATATATATCTGGTGATATCTCGGGTGCTATTACAGATAGCGCAATAAATCAAAGTGCATTGTCTGTAGGAGGCCCTGGCGCATGAATCTGTGCAGCGGGAACGACCTCGGACAACAAGGGGCCGAGAAAACCACCGTCTCATTGGGCCGGACACTCAGGGTCAGGGAAAAATCCAATATATATCTGGTGATATCTCGGGTGCTATTAGAGATAGCGCAATAATCCAAAGTGAGTTATCTGCAGGAGGCCCTGGCGCCTGAATCTGTGCAGCGGGAACGACCTCGGACCACCAGGGGCCGAAAAAACCACAGTCTCATGGGGCCGGACACTCATGGTCCGGGGAAAATCCAATATATATCTGGTGATATCTCGGGTCCTATTACAGATAGCGCAATAAATCAAAGTGCATTGTCTGTAGGAGGCCGTGGCGCATGAATCTGGGAAGCGGGAACGACCTCGGACCACCAGGGGCCGAGAAGACCACCGTCTCATGGGGCCGGCCACTCAGGGTCAGGGGAAAATCCAATATATATCTGGTGATATCTCGGGTGCTATTACAGATAGCGCAATAAATCAAAGTGCATTGTCTGTAGGAGGCCCTGGCGCATGAATCTGTGCAGCGGGAACGACCTCGCACCACCAGGGGCCGAGAAAACCACCGTCTCATGGGGCCGGACACTCAGGGTCAGGGAAAAATCCAATATATATCTGGTGATATCTCGGGTGCTATTAGAGATAGCGCAATAAACCAAAGTGAGTTATCTGCAGGAGGCCCTGGCGCCTGAATCTGTGCAGCGGGAACGACCTCGGACCACCAGAGGCCAAGAAAACCACCGTCTCATGGGGCCGGACACTCAGGGTCAGGGGAAAATCCAATATATATGTGGTGATATCTCGGGTGCTATTAGAGATAGCGCAATATACCAAAGTGAATTATCTGCAGGAGGCCCTGGCGCATGAATCTGGGCAGCGGGAACGACCTCGGACCACCAGGGGCCGAGAAGACCACCGTCCCATGGGGCCGGCCACTCAGGGTCAGGGGAAAATCCAATATATATCTGGTGATATCTCGGCTGCTATTACAGATAGCGCAATAAATCAAAGTGCATTGTCTGTAGGAGGCCCTGGCGCATGAATCTGTGCAGCGGGAACGACCTCGGACCACCAGGGGCCGAGACAACCACCGTCTCATGGGGCCGGACACTCAGGGTCAGGGAAAAATCCAATATATATCTGGTGATATCTCGGGTGCTATTAGAGATAGCGCAATAAACCAAAGTGAGTTATCTGCAGGAGGCCCTGGCGTCTGAATCTGTGCAGCGGGAACGACCTCGGACCACCAGGGGCCGAGAAAACCACCGTCTCATGGGGCCGGAAACTCAGGTTCAGGGAAAAATCCAATATATATCTGGTGATATCTCGGGTGCAATTAGAGATAGCGCAATAAGTCAAAGGGAATTATCTGCAGGAGGCCCTGGCGCATGCATCTGTGCAGCGGGAACGACCTCGGACCACCAGGGGCCGAGACAACCACCGTCTCATGGGGCCGGACACTCAGGGTCAGGGAAAGATCCAATATATATCTGGTGATATCCCGGGTGCTATTTCAGATAGCGCAATAAATCAAAGTGCATTGTCTGTAGGAGACCCTGGCGCATGAATCTGTGCAGCGGGAACGACCTCGGACCACCAGGGGCCGAAAAAACCACAGTCTCAACGGGCCGGACGCTCAGGGTCAGTGAAAAATCCAATATATATCTGGTGATATCTCGGGTGATATTAGAGATAGCGCAATAAATCAAAGTGCATTGTCTGTAGGAGGCCCTGGCGCATGAATCTGTGCAGCGGGAACGTCGTCGGACCTCCAGGGGCCGAGACAACGACCGTCTCAAGGGGCCGGACACTCAGGGTCAGGGGAACATCCAATATATATCTGGTGATATCTCGGGTGCTATTAGAGATAGCGCAATAAACCAAACTGAATTATCTGCACGAGGCTCTGGCGCATGAATCTGTGCAGCGGGAACGACCTCGGGCCACCAGGAGCCGAGAAAACCACAGTCTCGTGGGGCCGGATACTCAGGGTCAGGGGTAAATCCAATATATATCTGGTGATATCTCGGGAGCTATTAGAGATAGCGCAATAAACCAAAGTGAATTACCTGCAGGAGGCACTGGCGCATGCATCTGTGCAGCGGGAACGACCTCGGACCACCAGGGGCCGAGAAAATTACAGACTTTCGGTATCCGTCACCCAAAGTCATGTAAAAATCCAGCATATATATGGAGCTTTCTCGGGTGCTATTAGAGATAGCGCAATAAACCAAAGTGAATTATCTGCAGGAGGCCCTGGCGCATGCATCTGTGCAGCGGGAACGACCTCGGACCACCAGGGGCCGAGAAAACAACCGTCTCATGGGGCCGGACACTCAGGGTCAGGGAAAAATCCAATATATATCTGGTGATATCTTGGGTGCTATTACAGATAGCGCAATAAACCAAAGTGAATTATCTGCAGGAGGCCATGGCGCATGCATCTGTGCAGCGGTTTCGACCTCCGACCACCAGGGGCCGAGGCAACCACAGTCTCATGGGGCCGGACACTCAGGGTCAGGGAAAAATCAAATATATATCTGGTGATATCTCGGGTGATATTACAGATAGCCCAATAAATCAAAGTGCATTGTCTGTAGGAGCCCCTGGCGCATGAATCTGTGCAGCAGGAACGACCTCGGACCACCAGGGGCCGAGACAACCACCGTCTCATGGGGCCGGCCACTCAGGGTCAGGGGAAAATCCAATATTTATCTGGTGATATCTCGGGTGCTATTAGAGATAGCGCAATAAACCAAAGTGAATTATCTGCAGGAGGCACTGGCGCATGAATCTGTGCAGCGGGAACGACCTCGCACCACCAGGGGCCGAGACAACCACCGTCTCATGGGGCCGGCCACTCAGGGTCAGGGGAAAATCCAATATTTATCTGGTGATATCTCGGGTGCTATTAGAGATAGCGCGATAAATCAAAGTGCATTGTCTGCAGGAGGCACTGGCACATAGATCTGTGCAGCGGGAATGACCTCGGACCACCAGGGTCCGAGAAAACCACCGACTCATGGGGCCGGACACTCAGGGTCAGGGAAAAATCAAATATATATCTGGTGATATCTCGGGTGCTATTAGAGATAGCGCAATAAATCAAAGTGAATTACCTGCAGGAGGCCGTGGCGCATGCATCTGTGCAGCGGGAACGACCTCGGACCACCAGGAGCCGAGAAAACCACCGTCTCATTGGGCCGGACACTCAGGGTCAGGGGAACATCCAATATATATCTGGTGATATCTCGGGTGCTATTAGAGATAGCGCAATAAACCAAACGGAATTATCTGCAGGAGGACCTGGCGAATGAATCTGTGCAGCGGGAACGACCTCGGGCCACCAGGGGCCGAGAAAATCGCAGTCTCAGGGGGCCAGATACTCAGGGTCAGGGGAAAATCCAATATATATCTGGTGATATCTCGGGTGCTATTACAGATAGCCCAATACATCAAAGTGGATTGTCTGTAGGAGGCCCAGGCGCATGAATCTGTGCAGCGGGAACGACCTCGGACCACCCGGGGCCGAGAAAACCACCGTCTCATGGGGCCCGACACTCAGGGTCAGGGAAAAATCCAATATATATCTGGTGATATCTCGGGTGCTATTACAGATAGCGCAATAAATCAAAGTGCATTACCTGTAGGAGGCCCTGGCGCATGAATCTGTGCAGCGGGAACGTCCTCGGACCTCCAGGGGCCGAGACAACGACCGTCTCATGGGGCCGGACACTCAGGGTCAGGGAAAAATCCAATATATATCTGGTGATATCTTGGGTGCTATTACAGATAGCGCAATAAACCAAAGTGAATTATCTGCAGGAGGACATGGCGCATGCATCTGTGCAGCGGTTACGACCTCCGACCACCAGGGGCCGAGACAACCACCGTCTCATGGGGCCGGACACTCAGGGTCAGGGAAAAATCAAATATATATCTGGTGATATCTCGGGTGCTATTACAGATAGCGCAATAAATCAAAGTGAATTATCTGCAGGAAGCCCTGGCGCATGAATCTGTGCAACGGGAACGACCTCGGAAGACCAGGGGCCGAGAAAACCACAGTCTCATGGGGCCGGACACTCAGGGTCAGGTGAAAATCCAATATTTATCGGGTGATATCTCGGGTGCTATTACAGATAGCGCAATAAATCAAAGTGAATTGTCTGTAGGAGGCCCTGGCGCACGAATCTGTGCACCGGGGAGGACCTCGGACCACCAGGGGCCGAGACAACCACCGTCTCATGGGGCCGGAAACTCAGGGTCAGGGAAAAATCCAATATATATCTGGTGATATCTCGGGTGCTATTAGAGATAGCGCAATAAACCAAAGTGAATTATCTGCAGGAGGCCCTGGCGCATGAATCTGTGCAGCGGGACCGACCTCGGACCACCACGGGCCGAGAAAACGACCGTCTCATGGGGCCGGACACTCAGGGTCAGGGGAAAATCCAGTATATATCTGGTGATATCTCGGGTGCTATTAGAGATAGCGCAATAAACCAAAGTGAATTATCTGCATGAGGCCCTGGCGCATGAATCTGTGCAGCGGGAACGTCCTCGGTCCTCCAGGGGCCGAGACAACCACCGTCTCATGGGGCCGGGCACTCAGGGTCAGGGTAAAATCCAATATATATCTGGTGATATCTCGGGTGCTATTACATATAGCGCAATGAATCAAAGTGCATTGTCTGTAGGAGGCCCTGGCGCATGAATCTGTGCAGCGGGAACGACCTCGGGCCACCAGGGGCCGAGAAAACGACCGTCTCATGGGGCCGGACACTCAGGGTCAGGGGAAAATCCAATATATATCTGGTGATACCTCGGGTGCTATTAGAGTTATCCCAATAAACCAAAGTGAATTATCTGCAGGAGGCCCTGCCGCATGAAACTGTGCAACGGGAACGACATCGGACCACCAGGGGCCGAGAAAACCACAGTCTCATGGGGCCGGACACTCAGGGTCAGGGGAAAATCCAATATATATCTGGTGATATCTCGGGTGCTATTACAGACAGCGCAATAAATCAAAGTGCATTGTCTGTAGGAGACCCTGGCGCATGAATCTGTGCAGCGGGAACGACCTCGGACCACCAGGGGCCGAAAAAACCACAGTCTCAACGGACCGGACGCTCAGGGTCAGTGAAAAATCCAATATATATCTGGTGATATCTCGGGTGATATTAGAGATAGCGCAATAAATCAAAGTGCATTGTCTGTAGGAGGCCCTGGCGCATGAATCTGTGCAGCGGGAACGTCGTCGGACCTCCAGGGGCCGAGACAACGACCGTCTCAAGGGGCCGGACACTCAGGGTCAGGGTCAAATCCAACATATATCTGGGGATATCTCGGGTGCTATTACAGATAGCGCAATAAACCAAAGTGAGTTATCTGCAGGAGGCCATGGCGCATGCATCTGTGCAGCGGTTACGACCTCCGACCACCAGGGGCCGAGACAACCACCGTCTCATGGGGCCGGACACTCAGGGTCAGGGAAAAATCCAATATATATCTGGTGATATCTTGGGTGCTATTACAGATAGCGCAATAAACCAAAGTGAATTATCTGCAGGAGGCCATGGCGCATGCATCTGTGCAGCGGTTACGACCTCCGACCACCAGGGGCCGAGACAACCACCGTCTCATGGGGCCGGACAGTCAGGGTCAGGGAAAAATCAAATATATATCTGGTGATATCTCGGGTGATATTACAGATAGCCCAATAAATCCAAGTGCATTGTCTGTAGGAGCCCCTGGCGCATGAATCTGTGCAGCGGGAACGACCTCGCACCACCAGGGGCCGTGAAAACCACGGTCTCATGTGACCGGCCACTCAGGGTCAGGGGAAACTCCAATATATATCTGGTGATATCTCGGGTGCTCTTACAGATAGCGCAATAAATCAAAGTGCATTGTCTGTAGGAGGCCCTGGCGCATGAATCTGTGCAGCGGGAACGACCTCGGACGTCTAGGGGCCGAGAAAACCACAGTCTCATGGGGCCGGACACTCAGGGTCAGGGGAAAATCCAATATATATCTGGTGATATCTCGGGTGCTATTAGAGATAGCCCAATAAACCAAAGTGAATTATCTGCAGGAGGCCCTGCCGCATGAATCTGTGCAGCGGGAACGACCTCGGACCACCAGGGGCCGAGAAAATAACAGTCTCATTGGGCCGGACAGTCTGGGTCAGGGAGAAATCCTATATATATCTGGTGATATCTCGGGTGCTATTAGAGATAGCGCAATAAATCAAAGTAAATTGTCTGCAGGGGGCCCTGGCGCATGAATCTGTGCAGCGGGAACGACATCGGACCACCAGGGGCCGAGAAAACCACAGTCTCATGGGGCCGGACACTCAGGGTCAGGGTAAAATCCAATATATATCTGGTGATATCTCGGGTGCTATTAGAGATAGCGCAATAAACCAAAGTGAATTATCTGCAGGAGGCCCTGGCGCATGAATCTGTGCAGCGGGGACGACCTCGGACCACCACGGGCCGAGAAAACGACCGTCTCATGGGGCCGGACACTCAGGGTCAGCGTAAAATCCAATATATATCTGGTGATATCTCGGGTGCTATTAGAGATAGCGCAATAAATCAAAGTGCATTGTCTGTAGGAGGCCCTGGCGCATGAATCTGTGCAGCGGGAACGACCTCGGACCACCAGGGGCCGAGAAAACCACAGTCTTATGGGGCCGGACACTCAGGGTCAGGGGAAAATCCAATATATATCTGGTGATATCTCGGGTGCTATTACAGATAGCGCAATAAATCAAAGTGCATTGTCTGTAGGAGACCCTGGCGCATGAATCTGTGCAGCGGGAACGACCTCGGACCACCAGGGGCCGAAAAAAATACAGTCTCAACGGGCCGGACGCTCAGGGTCAGTGAAAAATCCAATATATATCTTGTGATATCTCGGGTGATATTAGAGATAGCGCAATAAATCAAAGTGCATTGTCTGTAGGAGGCCCTGGCGCATGAATTTGTGCAGCGGGAACGTCCTCGGACCTCCAGGGGCCGAGACAACGACCGTCTCAAGGGGCCGGACACTCAGGGTCAGGGTCAAATCCAATATATATCTGGTGATATCTCGGGTGCTATTACAGATAGCGCAATAAATCAAAGTGCATTGTCTGCAGGAGGCCCTGGCGCATGAACCTGTGCACCGGGCACGACCTCGGACCGCCAGGGGCCGAGAAAACCACCGTCTCATGGGGCCGGACACTCAGGGTCAGGGGAACATCCAATATATATCTGGTGATATCTCGGGTGCTATTAGAGATAGCGCAATAAACCAAACTGAATTATCTGCACGAGGCTCTGGCGCATGAATCTGTGCAGCGGGAACGACCTCGGGCCACCAGGGGCCGAGAAAACCACAGTCTCGTGGGGCCGGATACTCAGGGTCAGGGGAAAATCCAATATATATCTGGTGATATCTCGGGTGCTATTAGAGATAGCGCAATAAACCAAAGTGAATTACCTGCAGGAGGCACTGGCGCATGCATCTGTGCAGCGGGAACGACCTCGGACCACCAGGGGCCGAGAAAATTACAGACTTTCGGTATCCGTCACCCAAAGTCATGTAAAAATCCAGCATATATATGGAGCTTTCTCGGGTGCTATTAGAGATAGCGCAATAAACCAAAGTGAATTATCTGCAGGAGGCCCTGGCGCATGCATCTGTGCAGCGGGAACGACCTCGGACCACCAGGGGCCGAGAAAACAACCGTCTCATGGGGCCGGACACTCAGGGTCAGGGAAAAATCCAATATATATCTGGTGATATCTTGGGTGCTATTACAGATAGCGCAATAAACCAAAGTGAATTATCTGCAGGAGGCCATGGCGCATGCATCTGTGCAGCGGTTTCGACCTCCGACCACCAGGGGCCGAGGCAACCACAGTCTCATGGGGCCGGACACTCAGGGTCAGGGAAAAATCAAATATATATCTGGTGATATCTCGGGTGATATTACAGATAGCCCAATAAATCAAAGTGCATTGTCTGTAGGAGCCCCTGGCGCATGAATCTGTGCAGCAGGAACGACCTCGGACCACCAGGGGCCGAGACAACCACCGTCTCATGGGGCCGGACACTCAGGGTCAGGGAAAAATCCAGTATATATCTGGTGATATCTCGGGTGCTATTAGAGATAGCGCAATAAACCAAAGTGAATTATCTGCAGGAGGCCCTGGCGCATGAATCTGTGCAGCGGGAGCGACCTCGGACCACCAGGGGCCGAGAAAACCACCGTCTCATGGGGCCGGACGCTCAGGGTCAGGAAAAATCCAATATATAACTGGTGATATCTCGGGTGCTATTAGAGATAGCGCAATAAACCAAAGTGAATTATCTGCAGGAGGCCCTGGCGCATGCATCTGGGCAGCGGGAACGACCTCGGACCACCAGGGGCCGAGACAAGCACCGTCTCATGGGGCCGGACACACAGGGGCAGGGAAAAATCCTATATATATCTGGTGATATCTCGGGTGCTATTAGAGATAGCGCAATAAACCAAAGTGAATTATCTGCAGGAGGCCCGGGCGCATGAATCTGTGCAGCGGGAACGACCTCGGACCACCAGGGTCCGAGAAAATCACCGACACATGGGGCCGGGCACTCTGGTTCAGGGAAAAATCCAACATATATCTGGTGATATCTCGGGTTCTATTACAGATAGCGCGATAAATCAAAGTGCATTGTCTGCAGGAGGCCCGGGCGCATGAATCTGTGCAGCGGGAACGACCTCGGACCACCAGGGGCCGAGAAAACCACTGTCTCATGGGGCCGGACACTCAGGGTCAGGGGAAAATCCAGTATATATCTGGTGATATCTCGGGTGCTATTAGAGATAGCGCAATAAAACAAAGCGAATTGTCTGCAGGAGGCCCAAGCGCATGAATCTGTGAAGCAGGAACGACCTCGGACCTCCAGGGGCCGAGAAACTTACAGATTTTCGGTGTCCGTCACCCAAAGTCATGTAAAAATCCAGCATATGTCTGGTGATATCTCGGGTGCTATTAGATATAGCGCAATAAATCAAAGTGCATTGTCTGTATGAGGCCCTGGCGCATGAATCTGTGCAGCGGGAATGACCTCGGACCACCAGGGGCCGAGAAAACCACCGTCTCATGGGGCCGGACACACAGGGGCAGGGAAAAATCCAATATATATCTGGTGATATCTCGGGTGCTTTTAGGGATAGCGCTATAAACCAAAGTGATTTATCTGCAGGAGGCCCTGGCGCATGAATCTGGGCAGAGGGAACGACCTCGGACCACCAGGGGCCGAGACAAGCACCGTCTCATGGGGCCGGACACACAGGGGCCGGGAAAAATCCAATATATATCTGGTGATATCTCGGGTGCTATTAGAGATAGCGCAATAAACCAAAGTGATTTATCTGCAGGAGGCCCTGGCGCATGAATCTGTTCAGCAGGAACGACATCGGACCACCAGGGGCCGAGAAAATTACAGATTTTCGGTATCCGTCACACAAAGTCATGTAAAAATCCAGCATATATCTGGTGATATCTCGGGTGCTCTTAGATATAGCGCAATAAATCAAAGTGCATTGTCTGCAGGAGGCCCTGTCGCATGAATCTGTGCAGCGGTATCTACCTCGGTCCACCAGGGTCCGAGAAAATCACCGACACATGGGGCCGTGCACTCAGGGTCAGGGAAAAATCAAATATATATCTGGTGATATCTCGGGTGCTTTTAGGGATAGCGCTATAAACCAAAGTGATTTATCTGCAGGAGGCCCTGGCGCATGAATCTGGGCAGCGGGAACGACCTCGGACCACCAGGGGCCGAGACAAGCACCGTCTCATGGGGCCGGACACACAGGGGCAGGGAAAAATCCTATATATATCTGGTGATATCTCGGGTGCTATTAGAGATAGCGCAATAAACCAAAGTGAATTATCTGCAGGAGGCCCGGGCGCATGAATCTGTGCAGCGGGAACGACCTCGGACCACCAGGGTCCGAGAAAATCACCGACACATGGGGCCGGGCACTCTGATTCAGGGAAAAATCCAACATATATCTGGTGATATCTCGGGTTCTATTACAGATAGCGCGATAAATCAAAGTGCATTGTCTTTAGGAGGCCCGGGCGCATGAATCTGGCCAGCGGGAACGACCTCGGACCACCAGGGGCCGAGAAAACCACCGTCTCATGGGGCCGGACACTCAGTGTCAGGGGAAAATCCAATATATATCTGGTGATATCTCGGGTGCTATTACAGACAGCCCAATAAATCAAAGTGCATTGTCTGTAGGAGGCCCTGGCGCATGAATCCGGCCAGCGGGAACGACCTCGGACCACCAGGGGCCGAGAAAACCACCGTCTCATGGGGCCGGACTGTCAGGTTCAGGGAAAAATCCAATATATATCTGGTGATATCTCGGGTGCTTTTAGGGATAGCGCAATAAACCAAAGTGATTTATCTGCAGGAGGCCCTGGCGCATGAATCTGGGCAGCGGGAACGACCTCGGACCACCAGGGGCCGAGACAAGCACCGTCTCATGGGGCCGGACACACAGGGGCCGGGAAAAATCCAATATATATCTGGTGATATCTCGGGTGCTATTAGAGATAGCGCAATAAACCAAAGTGATTTATCTGCAGGAGGCCCTGGCGCATGAATCTGTTCAGCAGGAACGACATCGGACCACCAGGGGCCGAGAAAATTACAGATTTTCGGTATCCGTCACACAAAGTCATGTAAAAATCCAGCATATATCTGGTGATATCTCGGGTGCTCTTAGATATAGCGCAATAAATCAAAGTGCATTGTCTGCAGGAGGCCCTGTCGCATGAATCTGTGCAGCGGTATCTACCTCGGACCACCAGGGTCCGAGAAAATCACCGACACATGGGGCCGTGCACTCAGGGTCAGGGAAAAATCAAATATATATCTGGTGATATCTCGGGTGCTTTTAGGGATAGCGCTATAAACCAAAGTGATTTATCTGCAGGAGGCCCTGGCGCATGAATCTGGGCAGCGGGAACGACCTCGGACCACCAGGGGCCGAGACAAGCACCGTCTCATGGGGCCGGACACACAGGGGCAGGGAAAAATCCTATATATATCTGGTGATATCTCGGGTGCTATTAGAGATAGCGCAATAAACCAAAGTGAATTATCTGCAGGAGGCCCGGGCGCATGAATCTGTGCAGCGGGAACGACCTCGGACCACCAGGGTCCGAGAAAATCACCGACACATGGGGCCGGGCACTCTGATTCAGGGAAAAATCCAACATATATCTGGTGATATCTCGGGTTCTATTACAGATAGCGCGATAAATCAAAGTGCATTGTCTTTAGGAGGCCCGGGCGCATGAATCTGGCCAGCGGGAACGACCTCGGACCACCAGGGGCCGAGAAAACCACCGTCTCATGGGGCCGGACACTCAGTGTCAGGGGAAAATCCAATATATATCTGGTGATATCTCGGGTGCTATTACAGACAGCCCAATAAATCAAAGTGCATTGTCTGTAGGAGGCCCTGGCGCATGAATCCGGCCAGCGGGAACGACCTCGGACCACCAGGGGCCGAGAAAACCACCGTCTCATGGGGCCGGACTGTCAGGTTCAGGGAAAAATCCAATATATATCTGGTGATATCTCGGGTGCTTTTAGGGATAGCGCAATAAACCAAAGTGATTTATCTGCAGGAGGCCCTGGCGCATGAATCTGGGCAGCGGGAACGACCTCGGACCACCAGGGGCCGAGACAAGCACCGTCTCATGGGGCCGGACACACAGGGGCCGGGAAAAATCCAATATATATCTGGTGATATCACGGGTGCTATTAGAGATAGCGCAATAAACCAAAGTGATTTATCTGCAGGAGGCCCTGGCGCATGAATCTGTTCAGCAGGAACGACATCGGACCACCAGGGGCCGAGAAAATTACAGATTTTCGGTATCCGTCACACAAAGTCATGTAAAAATCCAGCATATATCTGGTGATATCTCGGGTGCTCTTAGATATAGCGCAATAAATCAAAGTGCATTGTCTGCAGGAGGCCCTGTCGCATGAATCTGTGCAGCGGTATCTACCTCGGACCACCAGGGTCCGAGAAAATCACCGACACATGGGGCCGTGCACTCAGGGTCAGGGAAAAATCAAATATATATCTGGTGATATCTCGGGTGCTTTTAGGGATAGCGCTATAAACCAAAGTGATTTATCTGCAGGAGGCCCTGGCGCATGAATCTGGGCAGAGGGAACGACCTCGGACCACCAGGGGCCGAGACAAGCACCGTCTCATGGGGCCGGACACACAGGGGCAGGGAAAAATCCTATATATATCTGGTGATATCTCGGGTGCTATTAGAGATAGCGCAATAAACCAAAGTGAATTATCTGCAGGAGGCCCGGGCGCATGAATCTGTGCAGCGGGAACGACCTCGGACCACCAGGGTCCGAGAAAATCACCGACACATGGGGCCGGGCACTCTGATTCAGGGAAAAATCCAACATATATCTGGTGATATCTCGGGTTCTATTACAGATAGCGCGATAAATCAAAGTGCATTGTCTTTAGGAGGCCCAGGCGCATGAATCTGGCCAGCGGGAACGACCTCGGACCACCAGGGGCCGAGAAAACCACCGTCTCATGGGGCCGGACACTCAGTGTCAGGGGAAAATCCAATATATATCTGGTGATATCTCGGGTGCTATTACAGACAGCCCAATAAATCAAAGTGCATTGTCTGTAGGAGGCCCTGGCGCATGAATCTGTGCAGCAGGAACGACCTCAGACCACCAGGGGCCGAGAAAACCACCGTCTCATGGGGCCGGACACTCAGGGTCAGGGGAAAATCCAATATATATCTGGTGATATCTCGGGTGCTATTAGAGATAGCGCAATGAACCAAACGGAATTATCTGCAGGAGGACCTGGCGAATGAATCTGTGCAGCGGGAACGACCTCGGACATCCAGGGGCCGAGAAAACCACTGTCTCATGGGGCCGGACACTCAGGGTCAGGGAAAAATCCAATATATATCTGGTGATATCTCGGGTGCTATTAGAGATAGCGCAATAAATCAAAGTGCACTTGTCCGTAGGAGGCCCTTGCGCATGAATCTGTTCAGCAGGAACGACATCGGACCACCAGGGGCCGAGAAAATTACAGATTTTCGGTATCCGTCACCCAAAGTCATGTAAAAATCCAGCATATATCTGGTGATATCTCGGGTGCTATTAGATATAGCGCAATAAATCAAAGGGCATTTTCTGCAGGAGGCCCTAGCGCATGAATCTGTGCAGCGGGAACGACCTCGGACCACCAGGGGTCGACGAAATCATCGTCTCATGGGGCCGGACTGTCAGGTTCAGGGAAAAATCCAATATATATCTGGTGATATCTCGGGTGCTTTTAGGGATAGCGCAATAAACCAAAGTGATTTATCTGCAGGAGGCCCTGGCGCATGAATCTGGGCAGCGGGAACGACCTCGGACCACCAGGGGCCGAGACAAGCACCGTCTCATGGGGCCGGACACACAGGGGCAGGGAAAAATCCAATATATATCTGGTGATATCTCGGGTGCTATTAGAGATAGCGCAATAAACCAAAGTGATTTATCTGCAGGAGGCCCTGGCGCATGAATCTGTTCAGCAGGAACGACATCGGACCACCAGGGGCCGAGAAAATTACAGATTTTCGGTATCCGTCACACAAAGTCATGTAAAAATCCAGCATATATCTGGTGATATCTCGGGTGCTCTTAGATATAGCGCAATAAATCAAAGTGCATTGTCTGCAGGAGGCCCTGTCGCATGAATCTGTGCAGCGGTATCTACCTCGGACCACCAGGGTCCGAGAAAATCACCGACACATGGGGCCGTGCACTCAGGGTCAGGGAAAAATCAAATATATATCTGGTGATATCTCGGGTAGTATTAGAGATATCGCAATAAACCAAAGTGAATTATCTGCAGGAGGCCCTGGCACATGCATCTGTGCAGCGGGAACGACCTCGGACCACCAGGGGCCGAGACAAGCACCGTCTCATGGGGCCGGACACACAGGGGCAGGGAAAAATCCTATATATATCTGGTGATATCTCGGGTGCTATTAGAGATAGCGCAATAAACCAAAGTGAATTATCTGCAGGAGGCCCGGGCGCATGAATCTGTGCAGCGGGAACGACCTCGGACCACCAGGGTCCGAGAAAATCACCGACACATGGGGCCGGGCACTCTGGTTCAGGGAAAAATCCAACATATATCTGGTGATATCTCGGGTTCTATTACAGATAGCGCGATAAATCAAAGTGCATTGTCTGCAGGAGTCCCTGGCACATGCATCTGTGCAGCGGGAATGACCTCGGACCACCAGGGTCCGAGAAAACCACCGTCTCATGGGGCCGGACACTCAGGGTCAGGGAAAAATCAAATATATATCTGGTGATATCTCGGGTAGTATTAGAGATATCGCAATAAACCAAAGTGAATTATCTGCAGGAGGCCCTGGCGCATGCATCTGGGCAGCGGGAACGACCTCGGACCACCAGAGGCCGGGAAAACCACCATCTCATGGGGCCGGACAATCAGGGTCAGGGGAAAATCCAGTATATATCTGGTAATATCTCGGGTGCTATTAGAGATAGCGCAATAAAACAAAGCGAATTATCTGCAGGAGGCCCGGGCGCATGAATCTGTGCAGCGGGAACGACCTCGGACCACCAGGGGCCGAGAAAACCACTGTCTCATGGGGCCGGACACTCAGGGTCAGGGGAAAATCCAGTATATATCTGGTGATATCTCGGGAGCTATTAGAGATAGCGCAATAAAACAAAGCGAATTGTCTGCAGGAGGCCCAAGCGCATGAATCTGTGAAGCAGGAACGACCTCGGACCTCCAGGGGCCGAGAAACTTACAGATTTTCGGTGTCCGTCACCCAAAGTCATGTAAAAATCCAGCATATGTCTGGTGATATCTCGGGTGCTATTAGATATAGCGCAATAAATCAAAGTGCATTGTCTGTATGAGGCCCTGGCGCATGAATCTGTGCAGCGGGAATGACCTCGGACCACCAGGGGCCGAGAAAACCACCGTCTCATGGGGCCGGACACACAGGGGCAGGGAAAAATCCAATATATATCTGGTGATATCTCGGGTGCTATTACAGACAGCCCAATAAATCAAAGTGCATTGTCTGTAGGATGCCCTTGCGCATGAATCCGGCCAGCGGGAACGACCTCGGACCACCAGGGGCCGAGAAAACCACCGTCTCATGGGGCCGGACTGTCAGGTTCAGGGAAAAATCCAATATATATCTGGTGATATCTCGGGTGCTTTTAGGGATAGCGCAATAAACCAAAGTGATTTATCTGCAGGAGGCCCTGGCGCATGAATCTGGGCAGCGGGAACGACCTCGGACCACCAGGGGCCGAGACAAGCACCGTCTCATGGGGCCGGACACACAGGGGCAGGGAAAAATCCAATATATATCTGGTGATATCTCGGGTGCTATTAGAGATAGCGCAATAAACCAAAGTGATTTATCTGCAGGAGGCCCTGGCGCATGAATCTGTTCAGCAGGAACGACATCGGACCACCAGGGGCCGAGAAAATTACAGATTTTCGGTATCCGTCACACAAAGTCATGTAAAAATCCAGCATATATCTGGTGATATCTCGGGTGCTCTTAGATATAGCGCAATAAATCAAAGTGCATTGTCTGCAGGAGGCCCTGTCGCATGAATCTGTGCAGCGGTATCTACCTCGGACCACCAGGGTCCGAGAAAATCACCGACACATGGGGCCGTGCACTCAGGGTCAGGGAAAAATCAAATATATATCT
Source organism: Nomia melanderi (assembly GCF_051020985.1). Classification (NCBI taxonomy): domain Eukaryota; kingdom Metazoa; phylum Arthropoda; class Insecta; order Hymenoptera; family Halictidae; genus Nomia; species Nomia melanderi. The sequence goes on from NW_027475130.1 coordinate 2,172,965, forward strand.
GGTGATATCTCGGGTAGTATTAGAGATATCGCAATAAACCAAAGTGAATTATCTGCAGGAGGCCCTGCCACATGCATCTGTGCAGCGGGAATGACCTCGGACCACCAGGGTCCGAGAAAACCACCGACTCATGGGGCCGGACACTCAGGGTCAGGGAAAAATCAAATATATATCTGGTGTTATCTCGGGTGCTTTTAGGGATAGCGCTATAAACCAAAGTGATTTATCTGCAGGAGGCCCTGGCGCATGAATCTGGGCAGCGGGAACGACCTCGGACCACCAGGGGCCGAGACAAGCACCGTCTCATGGGGCCGGACACACAGGGGCAGGGAAAAATCCTATATATATCTGGTGATATCTCGGGTGCTATTAGAGATAGCGCAATAAACCAAAGTGAATTATCTGCAGGAGGCCCGGGCGCATGAATCTGTGCAGCGGGAACGACCTCGGACCACCAGGGTCCGAGAAAATCACCGACACATGGGGCCGGGCACTCTGATTCAGGGAAAAATCCAACATATATCTGGTGATATCTCGGGTTCTATTACAGATAGCGCGATAAATCAAAGTGCATTGTCTTTAGGAGGCCCGGGCGCATGAATCTGGCCAGCGGGAACGACCTCGGACCACCAGGGGCCGAGAAAACCACCGTCTCATGGGGCCGGACACTCAGTGTCAGGGGAAAATCCAATATATATCTGGTGATATCTCGGGTGCTATTACAGACAGCCCAATAAATCAAAGTGCATTGTCTGTAGGAGGCCCTGGCGCATGAATCTGTGCAGCAGGAACGACCTCAGACCACCAGGGGCCGAGAAAACCACCGTCTCATGGGGCCGGACACTCAGGGTCAGGGAAAAATCTAATATATATCTGGTGATATCTCGGGTGCTATTACAGATCGCGCAATAAATCAAAGTGCATTGTCTGTAGGAGGCCCTTGCGCATGAATCCGGCCAGCGGGAACGACCTCGGACCACCAGGGGCCGAGAAAACCACCGTCTCATGGGGCCGGACTGTCAGGGTCAGGGAAAAATCCAATATATATCTGGTGATATCTCGGGTGCTATTAGAGATAGCGCAATAAACCAAAGTGAGTTATCTGCAGGAGGCCCGGGCGCATGAATCTGTGCAGCGGGAACGACCTCGGACCACCAGGAGCCGAGAAAATTACAGATTTTCGATATCCGTCACCCAAAGTCATGTAAAAATCCAGCATATATATGGTGCTTTCTCGGGTGCTATTACAGATATCGCAATAAATCAAAGTGCATTGTCTGTAGGAGGCCCTGGCGCATGAATCTGGGCAGCGGGAACGACCTCGGACCACCAGGGGCCGAGAATACCACCGTCTCATGGGGCCGGACACTCAGGGTCAGGGGAAAATCCAATATATATCTGGTGATATCTCGGGTGCTATTAGAGATAGCCCAATAAACCAAAGCGAATTACCTGCAGGAGGCCGTGGTGCATGCATCTGTGCAGCGGGATCGACCTCGCACCACCAGGGGCCGAGAAAACCACCGTCTGATGGGGCCGGACACTCAGGGTCAGGGGAAAATCCAATATATATCTGTTGATATGTCGGGTGCTATTAGAGATAGAGCAATAAATCAAAGTGCATTGTCCGTAGGAGGCCCTTGCGCATGAATCTGTGCAGCAGGAACGACATCGCACCACAAGGGGATAAGAAAATTACAGATTTTCGGTATCCGTCACCCAAAGTCATGTAAAAATCCAGCATATGTCTGGTGATATCTCGGGTGCTATTAGATGTAGCGCAATAAATCAAAGTGCATTGTCTGTAGGAGGCCCTGGCGCATGCATCTGTGCAGCGGGAATGACCTCGGACCACCAGGGGCCGATAAAACCACCGTCTCATGGGGCCGGACACTCAGGGTCAGGGGAAAATCCAGTATATATCTGGTGATATCTCGGGTGCTATTAGAGATAGCGCAATAAACCAAAGTGAATTATCTGCAGGAGGCCCTGGCGCATGCATCTGTGCAGCGGGATCGACCTCGGACCACCAGGGGCCGAGAAAACCACCGTCTGATGGGGCCGGACACTCAGGGTCAGGGGAAAATCTAATATATATCTGGTGATATCTCGGGTGCTATTACAGATCGCGCAATAAATCAAAGTGCATTGTCTGTAGGAGGCTCTTGCGCATGAATCCGGCCAGCGGGAACGACCACGGACCACCAGGGGCCGAGACAACCACCGTCTCATGGTGCCGGACACGCAGGGTCAGGGAAAAATCCAATATATATCTGGTGATATCTCGGGTGCTTTTAGGGATAGCGCAATAAACCAAAGTGATTTATCTGTAGGAGGCCCTGCCGCATGAATCTGGGCAGCGGGAACGACCTCGGACCACGAGGGGCCGAGACAAGCACCGTCTCATGGGGCCGGACACACAGGGGCAGGGACAAATCCAATATATATCTGGTGATATCTCGGGTGCTATTACAGACAGCCCAATAAATCAAAGTGCATTGTCTGTAGGAGGCCCTGGCGCATGAATCTGTGCAGCGGGAACGACCTCAGACCACCAGGGGCCGAGAAAACCACCGTCTCATGGGGCCGGACACTCAGAGTCAGGGAAAAATCTAATATATATCTGGTGATATCTCGGGTGCTATTACAGATCGCGCAATAAATCAAAGTGCATTGTCTGTAGGAGGCCCTTGCGCATGAATCCGTCCAGCGGGAACGACCTCGGACCACCAGGGGCCGAGAAAACCACCGTCTCATGGGGCCGGACTGTCAGGGTCAGGGAAAAATCCAACATATATCTGGTGATATCTCGGGTGCTATTAGAGATAGCGCAATAAACCAAAGTGAGTTATCTGCAGGAGGCCCGGGCGCATGAATCTGTGCAGCGGGAACGACCTCGGACCACCAGGAGCCGAGAAAACCACCGTCTCATGGGGCCGGACTGTCAGGGTCAGGGAAAAATCCTATATATATCTGGTGATATCTCGGGTGCTATTATAGATAGCGCAATAAATCAAAGTGCATTGTCCGTAGAAGGCCCTGGCGCAAGAATCTGGGCGGCGGGAACGACCTCGTACCACCAGGGGCCGAGAAAACCACCGTCTCATGGGGCCGGACACTCAGGGTCAGGGAAAAATCTAATATATATCTGGTGATATCTCGGGTGCTATTACAGATCGCGCAATAAATCAAAGTGCATTGTCTGTAGGAGGCCCTTGCGCATGAATCCGGCCAGCGGGAACGACCTCGGACCACCAGGGGCCGAGAAAACCACCGTCTCATGGGGCCGGACTGTCAGGGTCAGGGAAAAATCCAATACATATCTGGTGATATCTCGGGTGGTATTAGAGATAGCGCAATAAACCAAAGTGAGATATCTGCAGGAGGCCCGGGCGCATGAATCTGTGCAGCGGGAACGACCTCGGACCACCAGGAGCCGAGAAAACCACCGTCTCATGGGGCCGGACTGTCAGGGTCAGGGGAAAATCCTATATATACCTGGTGATATCTCGGGTGCTATTATAGATAGCGCAATAAATCAAAGTGCATTGTCCGTAGGAGGCCCTGGCGCATGATTCTGGGCGGCGGGAACGACCTCGGACCACCAGGGGCCGAGAAAACCACCGTCTCATGAGGCCGGACACTCAGGGTCAGGGGAAAATCCAGTATATATCTGGTGATATCTCGGGTGCTATTAGAGATTGCGCAATAAACCAAAGTAAATTATCTGCAGGAGGCCCTGGCGCATGCATCTGGGCAGCGGGAACGACCTCGGACTACCAGAGGCCGGGAAAACCACCATCTCATGGGGCCGGACACTCAGGGTCAGGGGAAAATCCAATATATATCTGGTGATATCTCGGGTGCTATTAGAGATAGCGCAATAAACCAAAGTGAATTACCTGCAGGACTCCCTGGCGCATGCATCTGTGCAGCGGGAACGACCACGGATCACCAGGGACCGAGAAAACCACCGTCTCATGGGGCCGGACAGTCATAGTCGGGGAAAAATCCAATATATATCTGGTGATATCTCGCGTGCTATTAGAGATAGCGCAATAAATCAAAGTGCATTGTCCGTAGGAGGCCCTTGCGCATGAATCTGTGCAGCAGGAACGACATCGCACCACCAGGGGATGAGGAAATTACAGATTTTCGGTATCCGTCACCCAAAGTCATGTAAAAATCCAGCATATGTCTGGTGATATGTCGGGTGCTATTAGATATAGCGCAATAAATCAAAAGTGCATTGTCTGCAGGAGGCACTGGCGCATGTATCTGTGCAGCGGGAATGACCTCGGACCACCAGGGGCCGAGAAAACCACCGTCTCATGGGGCCGGACACTCAGGGTCAGGGAAAAATCAAATATATATCTGGTGATATCTCGGGTAGTATTAGAGATATCGCAATAAACAAAAAGTGAATTATCTGCAGGAGGCCCTGGCGCATGCATCTGGGCAGCGGGAACGACCTCGGACCACCAGGGGCCGGGAAAACCACCATCTCATGGGGCCGGACACTCAAGGTCAGGGAAAAATCCAATACATATCTGGTGATATCTCGGGTGCTTTTAGGGATAGCGCAATAAACCAAAGTGATTTATCTGCAGGAAACCCTGGCGCATGAACCTGGACAGCGGGAACGACCTCGGACCACCAGGGGCCGAGAAAACCACAGTCTCATGAGGCCGGACACTCAGGTTCAGGGGAAAATCCAGTATATATCTGGTGATATCTCGGGTGCTATTAGAGATAGCGCAATAAACCAGATTGAATTATTTGCAGGAGGCCCTGGCGCATGCATCTGTGCAGCGGGAGCGGCCTCGGACCACCAGGGGCCGAGAAATCCACCGTCTCATGGGGCCGGACACTCAGGGTCAGGGAAAAATCAAATATATATCTGGTGATATCTCGGGTGCTATTAGAGATAGCGCAATAAATCAAAGTGGATTGTCTGGAGGAGGCCCTTGCGCATGAATCTGTGCAGCGGGAACGACCTCGGACCACTAGGGGCCGAGAAAACCACTGTCTCATGGGGCCGGACACACAGGGTCAGGGAAAAATCCAATATATTTCTGGTGATATCTTGGGTGCTATTACAGATAGCCCAATACATCAAAGTGGATTGTCTGTAGGAGGCCCAGGCGCATGAATCTGTGCAGCGGGAACGACCTCGGACCACCCGGGGCCGAGAAAACAACTGTCACGTGGGGCCGGACACTCAGGGTCAGGGGAAAATCCAATGTATATATCTGGTGATATCTCGGGTGCTATTAGAGATAGCGCAATAACCCAAAGTGAATTATCTGCAGGAGGCCCGGGCGCATGTATCTGTGCAGCGGGAACGACATCGGACCACCAGGGGCCGAGAAGACCACTGTCTCATGGGGCCGGACGCTCAGGCTCAGGGGAAAATCCAGTATATATCTGGTGATATCTCGGGTGCTATTAGAGATAGCGCAATTAAACAAAGTGAATTATCTGCAGGAGGCCCTGGCGCATGAATCTGTGCAGCGCGAACGACCTCGGACCACCAGGGGCCGAGAAAACCACCGTCTCATGGGGCCGGACGCTCAGGGTCAGCGAAAAATCCAGGATACATCTGGTGATATCTCGGTTGCTATTACAGATAGCGCAGTAAATCAAAGTGCGTTGTTTGCAGGAGGCCCTGGCGCATGAATCTGGGCAGCGGGAACGACCTCGGACCACCAGGGGCCGAGAAAACCACCGTCGCATGGGGCCGGACGCTCAGGGTCAGGAAAAATCCAATATATAACTGGAGATATCTCGGGTGCTATTAGAGATAGCGCAATAAACCAAAGTGAATTATCTGCTGGAGGCCCTGGCGCATGCATCTGTGCAGCGGGATCGACCACGGACCACCAGGGGCCGAGAAAACCACCGTCTCATGGGGCCGGACACTCAGGTTCAGGGAAAAATCCAATATATATCTGGTGATATCTCGGGTGCTATTAGAGATAGCGCAATAAACCAAAGTGAGTTATCTGCACATGGCCCTGGCGCATGATTCTGTGCAGCGGGAACGACCACGGACCACCAGGGGCCGCGAAAACCACCGTCTCATGGGGCCGGACACTCAGGGTCAGGGAAAAATCCAATATATATCTGGTGATATCTCGGGTGCTATTAGAGATAGCGCAATAAACCAAAGTGGATTATCTGCAGGAGGCCCTGGCGAATGAATCTGTGCAGCGGGAGCGACCACGGACCACCAGGTGCCGAGACAACCACCGTCTCATGGTGCCGGACAGTCAGGGTCAGGGAATAATCCAATATTTATCTGGTGATATCTCGGGTGCTATTAGAGATAGCGCAATAAATCAAAGTGCTATTGTCCGTAGGAGGCCCTTGCGCATGAATCTGTTCAGCAGGAACGACATCGGTCCACCAGGGGCCGAGAAAATTACAGATTTTCGGTATCCGTCACCCAAAGTCATGTAAAAATCCAGCATATATCTGGTGATATCTCGGGTGCTATTAGATATAGCGCAATAAATCAGTGTGCATTGTTTGCAGGAGGCCCTGGCGCATGAATCTGTGCAGCGGTATCTACCTCGGACCACCAGGGTCCGCGAAAATCACCGACACATGGGGCCGGGCACTCAGGTGCAGGGAAAAATCCAACATATATCTGGTGGTATCTCGGGTTCTATTACAGATAGCGCGATAAATCAAAGTGCATTGTCTGCAGGAGGCCCTGGCACATGCATCTGTGCAGCGGGAATGACCCCGGACCACCGGGGTCCGAGAAAACCACCGTCTCATGGGGCCGGACACTCAGGGTCAGGGAAAAATCAAATATATATCTGGTGATATCTCGGGTAGTATTAGAGATATCGCAATAAACCAAAGTGAATTATCTGCAGGAGGCCCTGGCGCATGCATCTGGGCAGCGGGAACGACCTCGGACCACCAGAGGCCGGGAAAACCACCATCTCATGGGGCCGGACACTCAGGGTCAGGGGAAAATCCAATATATATCTGGTGATATCTCGGGTGCTATTAGAGATAGCGCAATAAACCAAAGTGAATTATCTGCAGGAGGCCCTGGCGCATGCATCTGTGCAGCGGGAGCGACCTCGGACCACCAGAGGCCGGGAAAACCACCATCCCATGGGGCCGGACACTCAGGGTCAGGGGAAAATCCAATATATATCTGGTGATATCTCGGGTAGTATTAGAGATATCGCAATAAACCAAAGTGAATTATCTGCAGGAGGCGCTGGCGCATGCATCTGGGCAGCGGGAACGACCTCGGACCACCAGAGGCCGGGAAAACCACCATCTCATGGGGCCGGACACTCAGGGTCAGGGGAAAATCCAATATATATCTGGTGATATCTCGGGTGCTATTAGAGATAGCGCAATAAACCAAAGTGAATTATCTGCGGGAGGCCCTGGCGCATGCATCTGTGCAGCGGGAGCGACCTCGGACCACCAGGGGCCGAGAAATCCACCGTCTCATGGGGCCGGACACTCAGGGTCAGGGAAAAATCAAATATATATCTGGTGATATCTCGGGTGCTATTAGAGATAGCGCAATAAATCAAAGTGGATTGTCTGGAGGAGGCCCTTGCGCATGAATCTGTGCAGCAGGAACGACCTCGGACCACCAGAGGCCGGGAAAACCACCGTCTCATGGGGCCGGACACTCAGGGTCAGGGGAAAATCCAATATATATCTGGTGATATCTCGGGTGCTATTACAGATAGCGCAATAAATCAAAGTAAATTATCTGCAGGGGGCCCTGGCGCATGAATCTGTGCAGCGGGAGCGACCTCGGACCACCAGGGGCCGAGAAAACCACCGTCTCATGGGGCCGGACACTCAGGGTCAGGGAAAAATCCAATATATATCTGGTGATATCTTGGGTGCTATTAGAGATAGCGCAATAAACCAAAGTGAATTATCTGCAGGAGACCCTGGCGAATGAATCTGTGCAGCGGGAACGACCTCGGACCACCAGGGGCCGAGAAAACCACCGTCTCATGGGGCCGGGCGCTCAGGGTCAGCGAAAAATCCAGGATATATCTGGTGATATCTCGGTTGCTATTACAGATAGCGCAGTAAATCAAAGTGCGTTGTTTGTAGGAGGCCCTGGCGCATGAATCTGGGCAGCGGGAACGACCTCGGACCACCAGGGGCCGAGAAAACCACCGTCTCATGGGGCCGGACGCTCAGGGTCAGGAAAAATCCAATATATAACTGGTGATATCTCGGGTGCTATTAGAGATAGCGCAATAAACCAATGTGAATTATCTGCAGGAGACCCTGGCGCATGCATCTGTGCAGCGGGATCGACCACGGACCACCAGGGGCCGGGAAAACCACCGTCTCATGGGGCCGGACACTCAGGGTCAGAGGAAAATCCAGTATATATCTGGTGATATCTCGGGTGCTATTAGAGATAGCGCAATAAACCAATGTGAATTATCTGCAGGAGGCCCTGGCGCATGAATCTGTGCAGCGCGAACGACCTCGGACCACCAGGGGCCGAGGAAACCACCGTCTCATGGTGCCGGACACTCAGGGTCAGGGTAAAATCCAATATATATCTGGTGATATCTCGGGTGCTATTAGAGATAGCGCAATAAACCAAAGTGAATTATCTGCAGATGGCCCTGGCGCCTGATTCTGTGCAGCGGGAACGACCTCGGACCACCAGGGGCCGCGAAAACCACCGTCTCATGGGGCCGGACACTCAGGGTCAGGGAAAAATCCAACATATATGTGGTGATATCTCGGGTTCTATTACAGATAGCGCGATAAATCAAAGTGCATAGTCTGCAGGAGGCCCTGGCACATGCATCTGTGCAGCGGGAATGACCTCGGACCACCGGGGTCCGAGAAAACCACCGTCTCATGGGGCCGGACACTCAGGGTCAGGGAAAAATCAAATATATATCTGGTGATATCTCGGGTAGTATTAGAGATATCGCAATAAACCAAAGTGGATTGTCTGGAGGAGGCCCTTGCGCATGAATCTGTGCAGCGCGAACGTCCTCGGATCTCCAGGGGCTGAGACAACCACCGTCTCATGGGGCCGCACACTCAGGGTCAAGGTAAAATCCAATATATATCTGGTGATATCTCGGGTGCTATTAGAGATAGCGCAATAAATCAAAGTAAATTATCTGCAGGGGGCCCTGGCGCATGAATCTGTGCAGCGGGAGCGACCTCGGACCACCAGGGGCCGAGAAAACCACCGTCTCATGGGGCCGGACACTCAGGGTCAGGGGAAAATCCAATATATATCTGGTGATATCTCGGGTGCTATTAGAGATAGCGCAATATATCAAAGTGCATTGTCTGTAGGAGGCCCTGGCGCATGAATCTGTGTAGCGGGATCGACCTCGGACCACCGGGGGCCGAGAAAATCACCGTCTCATGGGGCCGGACTGTCAGGGTCAAGGAAAAATCCAATATATATCTGCTAATATCTCGGGTGCTATTAGAGATAGCGCAATAAATCAAAGTGAATTATATGCAGGGGGCCCTGGCGCATGAATCTGTGCAGCGGGATCGACCTCGGACCACCAGAGACCGAGAAAACCATCGTCTCATGGGGCCGGACACTCAGGGTCAGGGGAAAATCCAATATATATATGGTGATATCTCGGGTGCTATTACAGACAGCGCAATAAATCAATGTGCATTGTCTGTAGGAGGCCCTGGCGCATGTATCTGTGCAGCGGGAACGACCTCGGACCACCAGGGGCCGAGAAAACCACCGTCTCATGGGGCCCGACACTCAGGGTCAGGGGAAAATCCAATATATATCTGGTGATATCTCGGGTGCTATTACAGACAGCGCAATAATTCAATGTGCATTGTCTGTAGGAGGCCCTGGCGCATGTATCTGTGCAGCGGGAACGACCTCGGACCACCAGGGGCCGAGAAAACTACCGTCTCATGGGGCCAGACACCCAGGGTCAGGGAAAAATCCAACATATATCTGGTGATATCTCGGGTGCTATTAGAGATAGCGCAATAATCCAATGTGAATTATATATAGCAGGCCCTGGCGCATGAATCTGTGCAGCGGGAACGACCTCGGACCACCAGGGGCCGAGAAAACCACCGTCTCATGGGGCCGGACACTCAGGGTCAGGGGAAAAATCCAATATATATGTGGTGATATCTCGGGTGCTATTACAGATAGCGCAATAAACCAAAGTGCATTGTCTGTAGGAGGCCCTGGCGCATGAATCTGTGCAGCGGGAACGACCTCGGGCCCCCAGGGGTCGAGAAAACCACCGTCTCATGGGGCCGGACACTCAGGGTCAGTGTAAAATAAAATATATATCTGGTGATGTCTCGGGTGCTATTACAGATAGCGCAATAAATCAAACTGCATTGTCTGTAGGAGGCCCTGACGCATGAACCTGTGCAGCGGGAACGACCTTGGACCACCAGGGGCCGAGAAAACCACCGTCTCATGGGGCCCGACACTCAGGGTCAGGGAAAAATCCAACATATATCTGGTGATATCTCGGGTGCTATTACAGACAGCGCAATAAATCAACGTGCATTGTCTGTAGGAGGCCCTGGCGCATGTATCTGTGCAGCGGGAACGACCCCGGACCACCAGGGGCCGAGAAAACTACCGTCTCATGGGGCCAGACACCCAGGGTCAGGGAAGAATCCAATATAAATCTGGTGATATCTCGGGTGCAATTACAGATAGCGCAATAAATCAAAGTGCATTGTCTGTAGGAGGCCATGGCGCATGAATCTGTGCAGCGGGAACGACCTCGGACCACAAGGGGTCGAGAAAACCACCGTCTCATGGGGCCCGACACTCAGCGTCAGGGGAAAATCCAATATATATCTGGTGATATCTCGGGTGCTATTACAGATAGCGCAATAAATCAAAGTGCATTGTCTGTAGGAGGCCCTGGCGCATGGATCTGTGTAGCGGGATCGACCTCGGACCACCGGGGGCCGAGAAAATCACCGTCTCATGGGGCCGGACTGTCAGGGTCAGGGAAAAATCCAATATATATCTGGTGATATCTCGGGTGCTATTACAGATAGCGCAATTAATCAAAGTGCATTGTCTGTAGGAGGCCCAGGCGCATGAATCAGTGCAGCGGGATCGACCTCGGACCACCAGGGGCCGAGAAAACCACCGACACATGGGGCCGGACACTCAGGGTCGGGGAAAAATTCAATATATCTCTGGTGATATCTCGGGTGCTATTAGAGATAGCGCAATAAACCAAAGTGCATTGTCTGTAGGAGGCCCTGGCGCATGAATCTTTGCAGCGGGATCGACCTCCGACCAACAGGGGCCGAGAAAACCGCCGACACATGGGGCCGGACACTCAGGGTCGGGGAAAAATTCAATATATCTCTGGTGATATCTCGGGTGCTATTAGAGATAGCGCAATAAACCAAAGTGAATTGTCTGCAGTAAGCTTTGGCGCATGCATCTGTGCAGCGGGATCGACTACGGACCACCAGGGGCCGAGAAAACCACCGTCTCATGGGGCCGGACACTCAGGGTCAGGGCAAAATCCAATATATATCTGGTGATATCTCGGGTGCTATTACAGCTAGCGCAATAAATCAAAGTGCATTGTCTGTAGGAGGCCCTGGCGCATTAATCTGTGCAGCGGGAACGACCTCGGACCACCAGGGGCCGAGAAAACCACCGTCTCATGGGGCCCGACACTCAGGGTCAGGGGAAAATCCAATATATATCTGGTGATATCTCGGGTGCTATTACAGACAGCGCAATAAATCAATGTGCATTGTCTGTAGGAGGCCCTGGCGCATGAATCTCTGCAGCGGGAACGACCTCGGACCACCAGGGGCCGAGAAAACTACCGTCTCATGGGGCCGGACACCCAGGGTCAGGGAAGAATCCAACATATATCTGGTGATATCTCGGGTGCTATTAGAGATAGCGCAATAAACTAAAGTGAATTATATATAGCAGGCCCTGGCGCATGAATCTGTGCTGCGGGAATGACCTCGGACCACCAGGGGCCGAGAAAACTACCGTCTCATGGGGCCGGACACCCAGGGTCAGGGAAAAATCCAATATATATATGGTGATATCTCGGGTGCTATTACAGATAGCGCAATAAATCAAAGTGCATTGTCTGCAGGAGGCCCTGGCGCATGAATCTATGCAGCGGGATCGACCTCGGACCACCAGGGGCCGAGAAAACTACCGTCTCATGGGGCCGGACACTCAGGGTCAGGGAAAAATCCAATATATATCTGGTGATATCGAGGGTTCTCTTACAGATAGCGCACTAAACCAAAGTGAATTATCTGCAGCGGGCCCTGGGGCATGAATCTGTGCAGCGGGAACGACAACGGACCACCAGGGGCCGAGAAAACCACCGACACATGGCGCCGGACACCCAATGTCATGTAAAAACCCAGGATGTATCTGATGATATCTCGGGTGCTATTAGAGATAGCGCAATAAATAAAAGTGCATTGTCTGCGGGACGCCCTGGCGCATGAATCTGTGCAGCGCGAGCGACCTTGGACCACCAGGGGCCGAGAAAACCACAGTCTCATGGGGTCGGAGACTCAGGGTCAGGGAAAAATCCAATATATATCTGGTGATATCTCGGGCGCTATCACAGATAGCGCAATAAATCAAAGTGCATTGTCTGCAGGTCGCCCTGGCGCATGAATCTGTGCAGCGGGATCGACCTCGGACCACCAGGGGCCGTGAAAACTACCGTCTCATGGGGCCGGACACTCAGGGTCAGGGAAAAATCCAATATATATCTGGTGATATCTCGGGTGCTATTAGAGATAGCGCACTAAACCAAAGTAAATTATCTGCAGGAGGCCCTGGCGCATGGATCTGTGCAGCGGGATCAACCTCGGACCACGATGGACCGAGAATACCATCGGCACATGGCGCCGGACTGTCAGAGTCATGGAAAAATCCAATATATATCTGGTGATATCTCGGGTGCTATTAGAGATAGCGAAATAAATCAAAGTGCATTGTTTGCAGGAGACCCTGGCGCATGAATCTGTGCAGCGGGAACGACCTCGGACCACAAGGGACCGAGAAAACCACCGTCTCATGCGATCGGACACTCAGGGTCGGGGGAAAATCCAACATATATGTGGTGATATCTCAGGTGCTATTAGAGATGGCGCAATAAACCAAAGGGCATTGTCTGTAGGAGGCCCTGGCGCATGAATCCGTGCAGCGGGAACGACCTCGGACCACCAGGGGCCGAGAAAACCACCGTCTCATGGGGTCAGGGAAAAATCCAATATAAATCTGGTGATATCTCGGGCGCTATTACAGATAGCGCAATACATCAAAATGCATTGTCTGCAGGAGGCCCTGGCGCATGGATCTGTGCAGCGCGATCGACCTCGGACCACGAGGGACCGAGAAAACCATCGACACATGGCAACGGACTGCCAGGGTCAAGGAAAAATCCAATATATATTTGGTGATATCTCGGGTGCTATTAGAGATAGCGAAATAAATCAAAGTGCATTGTCTGCAGCAGGCCCTAGCGCATGAATCTGTGCAGCGGGAACGACCTCGGACCACCAGGGGCCGAGAAAACCACCCTCTCATGGGGTCGGACTGTCAGGGTCAGGGAAAAATCCAATATATATGTGGTGATATCTCAGGTGCTATTAGAGATAGCGCAATAAACCAAAGTGCATTGTCTGTAGGAGGCCCTGGCGCATGAATCTGTGCAGCGGGGACGACCTCGGACCACCAGGGGCCGAGAAAACCACCGTCTCATGGGGTCGGAGACTCAGGGTCAGGGAAAAATCCAATATAAATCTGGTGATATCTCGGGTGCTATTACAGATAGCGCAATAAATCAAAGTCCATTGTCTGCAGGAGGCCCTGGCGCATGGATCTGTGCAGCGGGATCGACCTCGGACCAGGATGGACCGAGAATACCATCGGCACATGGCGCCGGACTGTCAGAGTCAAGGAAAAATCCAATATATATCTGGTGATATCTCGGGTGCTATTAGAGATAGCGAAATAAATCAAAGTGCATTGTTTGCAGGAGTCCCTGGCGCATGAATCTGTGCAGCGGGAACGACCTCGGACCACCAGGGGCCGAGAAAACCACCGTCTCATGGGGTCGGACACTCAGGGTCAGGGAAAAATCCAATATATCTCTGGTGATATCTCGGGTGCTATTAGAGATAGCGCAATAAAACAAAGTGCATTGTCTGTAGGAGGCCCTGGCGCATGAATCTGTGCAGCGGGAACGACCTCGGACCACCAGGGGCCGAGAAAACCACCGTCTCATGGGGTCGGAGACTCAGGGTCAGGGAAAAATCCAATATAAATCTGGTGATATCTCGGGCGCTATCACAGATAGCGCAATAAATCAAAGTGCATTGTCTGCAGGAGGCTCTGGCGCATGGATCTGTGCAGTGGGAACGACCTCGGACCACCAGGGGCCGAGAAAACTACAGTCTCATGGGGCCGGACACTCAGGGTCAGGGGAAAATCCAATATATATCTAGTGATATCTCGGGTGCTATTACAGATAGCGCAATAAATCAAAGTGCATTGTCTGTAGGAGGCCCTGGCGCATGAGTCTGTGCAGTGGGATCGACCTCGGACCACCAGGGGCCCAGATAACCACCGATACATGGCGACGGACACTCAGGGTCGGGGAAAAATTCAATATATATCTGGTGATATCTCGTGTGCTATTAGAGATAACGCAATAAATCAAAGTGCATTGTCTACAGGAAGCCCTGGCGCATGAATCTGTTCAGCGGGATCGACCTCAGACCACCAGGGTCCGAGAAAACCACCGTCTCATGGAGTCGGACACTCAGGGTCAGGGAAAAATCCAATATATATCTGGTGATATCTCGGGTCCTATTACAGATAGCGCAATAAATCAAAGTGCATTGTCTGTAGGAGGCCCTGGCGCATGAATCTGTGCAGCGGGAACGACCTAGGACCAACAGGGTCCGAGAGAACTACCGTCTCATGGGGCCGAACTGTCAGGGTCAGGGAAAAATACAATATATATCGGGTGATATCTCCGGTGCTATTAGAGAGAGCGCAATAAACCAAAGTGCATTGTCTGCAGGACGCCCTGGCGCATGAATCTGTGCAGCGGGATCGACCTCGGACCACCAGGGGCCGTGAAAACTACCGTCTCATGGGGCCGGACACTCAGGGTCAGGGAAAAATCCAATATATATCTGGTGATATCTCTGGTGCTATTAGAGACGGCGCAATAAACCAAGGTGCATTGTCTGTAGTAGGCACTGGCGAATGAATCTGTGCAGCAGGAACGACCTCGGACCACCAGGCGCCGAGAAAATTACAGATATTCGGAATCCGTCACCCAAGGTCATGTAAAAATCCAGCATATATCTGGTGATATCTCGGGTGCTATTAGAGATAGCGCAATAAACCAAAGTGCATTGTCTGTAGGAGGCCCTGGCGCATGAATCTTTGGTAGCGGGATCGACCTCGGACCACGAGGGACCGAGAAAATCATCAACACATGGGGCCGGGCACTCAGGGTCAGGGAAAATCCAATATCTATCTGGTGATATCTCGGGTGCTATTATAGATAGAACAATAAATCAAAGTGCATTGTCTGTAGGAGGCCCTGGCGAATGAATCTGTGCAGCGGGATCGACCTCGGACCACCAGGGGCCGAGAAAATTACAGATATTCGGAATCCGTCACCCAAGTTCATGTAAAAATCCAGCATATATCTGGTGATATCTCGGGTGCTATTACAGATAGCGCAATAAACCAAAGTGAATTGTCTGCAGGAAGCCTTGGCGCAAGAATCTGTTCAGCGGAATCGACCTCGGACCACCAGGGGCCGAGAAAATCACCGTCTCATGGGGCAGGACTGTCAGGGTCAGGGAAAAATCCAATATCTATCCGGTGATATCTCGGGTGCTATTATAGATAGCGCAATAAATCAAAGCGCATTGTCTGCAGGAGGCCCTGGCGCATGAATCTGTGCAGCGGGAACGACCTCGGACCACCAGGGGTCGAGAAAACCACCGAAACATGGGGCCGGACACTCAGGGTCAGGGAAAAATCCAATATATAACTGGTGATATCTCGGGTGCTATTACAGATAGCGCAATAAATCAAAGTGCATTGTCTGTAGGAGGCCCAGGCGCATGAATCAGTGCAGCGGGATCGACCTCGGACCACCAGGGGCCGAGAAAATCACAGTCTCATGGGGCCGGACTGTCAGGGTCAGGGAAAAATCCGATATATATCTGGTGATATCTCGGGTGCTATTAGAGATATCGCAGTAAATCAAAGTGAATTATCTGCAGGGGCCCTGGCGCATGAATCTGTGCAGCGGGATCGACCGCGGACCACCAGGGGTCGAGAAAACCACCGTCTCATGGGGTCTGACACTCAGTGTCAGTGAAAAATCCAATATATATCTGGTGATATCTCGGGTGCTATTACAGATAGCGCAATAAATCAAAGTGCATTGTCTGCAGGAGGCCCTAGAGCATGAATCTGTGCAGCGGGATCGACCTCGGACCACCAAGGGTCGAGAAAACCACCGATACATGGGGCCGGGCACTCAGGGTCAGGGAAAAATCCAATATATATCTGGTGATATCTCGGGTGCTATTACAGATAGCGCAATATATCAAAGTGCATTGTCTGCAGGAGGCCCTAGGGAATTAATCTGTGCAGCGGGAACGACCTCGGACCACCAGGGGCCGAGAAAACTACCGTCGCATAGGGCCGGACACTCAGGGTCAGGGATAAATCCAATATATATCTGGTGATATCTCGGATGCTATTACAGATAGCCCAATAAGTCAAAGTGCATTGTCTGTAGGAGGCCCTGGCGCATGAATCTGTGCAGTGGGAACGACCTAGGACCACCAGGGGCCGAGAAAACTACCGTCTCATGGGGCCGGACTGTCAGGGTCAGGGAAAAATCCAATATAAATCTGGTGATATCTCGGGTGCTATTACAGATAGCGCAATAAATCAAAGTGCATTGTCTGTAAGAGGTCCTGGCTCATGATTCTGTGCAGCGGGAACAACCTCGGACCACCTGGGGCCGAGAAAATCACCGTCCCATGGGGCCGGACTGTCAGGGTCAGGGAAAAATCGAATATATATCTGGTGATATCTCGGCTGCTATTAGAGATAGCGCAATAAATCAAAGTGCATTGTCTGTAAGAGGTCCTGGCTCATGATTGTGTGCAGCTGGAACAACCTCGGACCACCTGGGGCCGAGAAAATCACCGTCCCATGGGGCCGGACTGTCAGGGTCCGTGAAAAATCGAATATATATCTGGTGATATCTCGGGTGCTATTAGAGATAGCGCAATAAATCAAAATACATTGTCTGCAGGAGGCCCTAGCGCATGAATCTGTGCAGCGGGAACGACCTCGGACCACCAGGGGCCGAGAAAACCACCGTCTCATGGGGTCGGACACTCAGGGTCAGGGGCAAATCCAATATATATGTGGTGATATCTCAGGTGCTATTAGAGATAGCGCAATAAACCAAAGGGCATTGTCTGTAGGAGGCCCTGGCGCATGAATCTGTTCAGCGGGATCGACCTCGGACCACGAGGGACCGAGAAAACCATCGACACATGGGGCCGGACTGTCTGGGTCAGGGAAAAATCCAATATATATGTGGTGATATCTCGGCTGCTATTAGCGATAGCGCAATAAATCAAAGTGCATTGTCTGCAGGAGGCCCTGGCGCATGGATCTGTGCAGCGGGATCGACCTCGGACCACGATGGACCGAGAATACCATCGGCACATGGCGCCGGACTGTCAGAGTCAAGGAAAAATCCAATATATATCTGGTGATATCTCGGGTGCTATTAGAGATAGCGAAATAAATCAAAGTGCATTGTTTGCAGGAGACCCTGGCGCATGAATCTGTGCAGCGGGAACGACCTCGGACCACAAGGGACCGAGAAAACAACCGTCTCATGCGTTCGGACACTCAGGGTCAGTGGAAAATCCAACATATATGTGGTGATATCTCAGGTGCAATTAGAGATAGCGCAATAAATCAAAATGCATTGTCTGCAGGAGGCCCTGGCGCATGGATCTGTGCAGCGCGATCGACCTCGGACCACGAGGGACCGAGAAAACCACCGTCTCATGGGGTCAGGGAAAAATCCAATATAAATCTGGTGATATCTCGGGCGCTATTAGAGATAGCGAAATAAATCAAAGTGCATTGTTTGCAGGAGACCATGGCGCATGAATCTGTGCAGCGGGAACGACCTCGGACCACCAGGGGCCGAGAAAACCACCGTCTCATGGGGTCGGACACTCAGGGTCAGGGGAAAATCCAATATATATGTGGTGATATCTCGGGTGCTATTAGAGATAGCGCAAAGACCAAAGGGCATTGTCTGTAGGAGGCCCTGGCGCATGAATCTGTCCAGCGGGAACGACCTCGGACCACCAGGGTCCGAGAAAACCACCGACACATGGGGCCGGACTGTCACGGTCTGAGAAAAATCCAATATATATCTGGTAATACCTCGGGTGCTATTAGAGATAGCGCAATAAACCAAAGTGCATTGTCTGGAGGAGGCCCTGGCGCATGAATCTGTGCAGCGGGATCGCCCTCGGACCACCAGGGGCCGAGAAAATCACCGTCTCATGCGGCCGGACTCTCAGGGTCAGGTGTAAATCCAATATATATATAGTGATATCTCGGGTGCTATTACAGAAAGCGCAATAAATCAAAGTGCATTGTCTGTAGGAGGCCCTGGCGCATGAATCTGTTCAGCGGGATCGACCTCGGACCACGAGGGACCGAGAAAACCATCGACACATGGGGCCGGACTGTCTGGGTCAGGGAAAAATCCAATATATATGTGGTGATATCTCGGCTGCTATTAGAGATAGCGCAATAAATCAAAGTGCATTGTCTGCAGGAGGCCCTGGCGCATGGATCTGTGCAGCGGGATCGACCTCGGACCACGATGGACCGAGAATACCATCGGCACATGGCGCCGGACTGTCAGAGTCAAGGAAAAATCCAATATATATCTGGTGATATCTCGGGTGCTATTAGAGATAGCGAAATAAATCAAAGTGCATTGTTTGCAGGAGACCCTGGCGCATGAATCTGTGCAGCGGGAACGACCTCGGACCACAAGGGAACGAGAAAACAACCGTCTCATGCGTTCGGACACTCAGGGTCAGTGGAAAATCCAACATATATGTGGTGATATCTCAGGTGCAATTAGAGATAGCGCAATAAATCAAAATGCATTGACTGCAGGAGGCCCTGGCGCATGGATCTGTGCAGCGCGATCGACCTCGGACCACGAGGGACCGAGAAAACCACCGTCTCATGGGGTCAGGGAAAAATCCAATATAAATCTGGTGATATCTCGGGCGCTATTACAGATAGCGCAATAAATCAAAATGCATTGTCTGCAGGAGGCCCTGGCGCATGGATCTGTGCAGCGCGATCGACCTCGGACCACGAGGGACCGAGAAAACCATCGACACATGGCGCCGGACTGTCAGGGTCAAGGAAAAATCCAATATATATCTGGTGATATCTCGGGTGCTATTAGAGATAGCGAAATAAATCAAAGTGCATTGTTTGCAGGAGACCCTGGCGCATGAATCTGTGCAGCGGGAACGACCTCGGACCACCAGGGGCCGAGAAAACCACCGTCTCATGGGGTCGGAGACTCAGGGTCAGGGAAAAATCCAATATAAATCTGGTGATATCTCGGGCGCTATCACAGATAGCGCAATAAATCAATGTGCATTGTCTGCAGGAGGCCCTGCCGCATGGATCTGTGCAGTGGGAACGACCTCGGACCACCAGGGGCCGAGATAACCACCGATACATGGGGACGGACACTCAGGGTCGGGGAAAAATTCAATGTATATCTGGTGATATCTCGGGTGCTATTAGAGATAACGCAATAAATCAAAGTGCATTGTCTGCAGGAGGCCCTGCCGCATGGATCTGTGCAGTGGGAACGACCTCGGACCACCAGGGGCCGAGATAACCACCGATACATGGGGACGGACACTCAGGGTCGGGGAAAAATTCAATATATATCTGGTGATATCTCGGGTGCTATTAGAGATAACGCAATAAATCAAAGTGCATTGTCTGCAGGAAGCCCTGGCGCATGAATCTGTTCAGCGGGATCGACCTCGGACCACCAGGGTCCGAGAAAACCACCGTCTCATGGAGTCGGACACTCAGGGTCAGGGAAAAATCCAATATATATCTGGTGATATCTCGGGTCCTATTACAGATAGCGCAATAAATCAAAGTGCATTGTCTGCAGGAGGCCCTGGCGCATGAATCTGTGCAGCGGAAACGACCTCGGACCACCAGGGGCCAAGAAAACCACCGTCTCATGGGGCCGGACACTCAGGGTCAGGGGAAAATCCAATATATATGTGGTGATATCTCGGGTGCTATTAGAGATAGCGCAAAGACCAAAGGGCATTGTCTGTAGGAGGCCCTGGCGCATGAATCTGTCCAGCGGGAACGACCTCGGACCACCAGGGGCCGAGAAAACCATCGACACATGGCGGCGGACTGTCAGGGTCAAGGAAAAATCCAATATATATCTGGTGATATCTCGGGTGCTATTAGAGATAACGAAATAAATCAAAGTGCATTGTCTGCAGGAGGCCCTGGCGCATGAATGTGAGAAGCGGGAACGACCTCGGACCACCAGGGGCCGAGAAAACCACCGTCTCATGGGGTCGGACACTCAGGGTCAGGGGAAAATCCAATATATATGTGGTGATATCTCGGGTGCTATTAGAGATAGCGCAAAGACCAAAGGGCATTGTCTGTAGGAGGCCCTGGCGCATGAATCTGTCCAGCGGGAACGACCTCGGACCACCAGGGGCCGAGAAAACCACCGTCTCATGGGGTCGGACACTCAGGGTCAGGGGAAAATCCAATATATATGTGGTGATATCTCAGGTGCTATTAGAGATAGCGCAATAGACCAAAGGGCATTGTCTGTAGGAGGCCCTGGCGCATAGAATCTTTCCAGCGGGAACGACCTCGGACCACCAGGGTCCGAGAAAACTACCGTCTCATGGGGCCGGACACTCAGGGTCAGGGAAAAATCCAATATAAATCTGGTGATATCTCGGGCGCTATTACAGATAGCGCAATAAATCAAAGTGCATTGTCTGCAGGAGGCCTTGGTGCATGAATCTTTGGTAGCGCGATCGACCTCGGACCACGAGGGACCGAGAAAACCATCAACACATGGGTCCGGGCACTCAGGGTCAGGGAAAAATCCAATATATATCTGGTGATATCTCGGGTGCTATTACAGATAGCGCAATATATCAAAGTGCACTGTCTGCAGGAGGCCCTAGGGAATTAATCTGTGCAGCGGGAACGACCTCGGACCACCAGGGGCCGAGAAAACTGCCGTCGCATAGGGCCGGACACTCAGGGTCAGGGATAAATCCAATATATATCTGGTGATATCTCGAGTGCTATTAGAGATAGCGCAATAAACCAAAGTGCATTGTCTGTAGGATGCCCTGGCGCATGAATCTGTGCAGCGGGATCGACCTCGGACCACCAGGGGCCGAGAAAATCACCGTCTCATGGGGCAGGACTGACAGGGTCAGGGAAAAATCCAATATCTATCTGGTGATATCTCGGGTGCTATTATAGATAGCGCAATAAATCAAAGTGCATTGTCTGCAGGAGGCCCTGGCGCACCAATCTGTGCAGCGGGAACGACCTCGGACCACCAGGGGCCGAGAAAATCACCGTCTCATGGGGCAGGACTGACAGGGTCTGGGAAAAATCCAATATCTATCTGGTGATATCTCGGGTGCTATTATAGATAGCGCAATAAATCAAAGTGCATTGTCTGCAGGAGGCCCTGGCGCATGAATCTGTGCAGCGGGAACGACCTCGGACCACCAGGGGCCGAGAAAACGACCGTCTCATGGGGCTGGACACTCAGGGTCAGGGGAAAATCCAATATCTATCTGGTGATATCTCGGGTGCTATTATAGATAGCGCAATAAACCAAAGGGCATTGTCTGTAGGAGGCCCTGGCGCATGAATCTGTGCAGCGGGAACGACCTCGGACCACCAGGGGCCGAGAAAACTACCGTCTCATGGGGCCGGACACTCAAGGTCAGGGAAAAATCCAATATATCTCTGGTGATATCTCGGGTGCTATTAGAGATAGCGCAATAAACCAAAGTGCATTGTCTGTAGGAGGCCCTGGCGCATGAATCTGTGCAGCGGGAACGACCTCGGACCACCAGGGGTCGACAAAACCGCCGTCTCATGGGGTCTGACACTCAGGGTCAGTGAAAAATCCAATATATATCTGGTGATATCTCGGGTGCTATTACAGATAGCGCAATAAATCAAAGTGCATTGTCTGCAGGAGGCCCTAGCGCATGAATCTGTGCAGCGGGATCGACCTCGGACCACCAAGGGTCGAGAAAACCACCGATACATGGGGCCGGGCACTCAGTGTCAGGGGAAAATGCAATATATATATGGTGATATCACGGGTGCTATTACAGAAAGCGCAATAAATCAATGTGCATTGTCTGTAGGAGGCCCTGGCGCATGTATCTGTGCAGCGGGATCAACCTCGGACCACCAGGGGCCGAGAAAATCACCGTCCCATGGGGCCGGACTGTCTGGGTCAGGGAAAAATCGATTATATATCTGGTGATATCTCGGGTGCTATTAGAGATAGCGCAATAAATCAAAATACATTGTCTGCAGGAGGCCCTAGCGCATGAATCTGTGCAGCGGGAACGACCTCGGACCACCAGGGTCCGAGAAAACCACCGACACATGGGGCCGGACTGTCACGGTCTGAGAAAAATCCAATATATATCTGGTGATACCTCGGGTGCTATTAGAGATAGCGCAATAAACCAAAGTGCATTGTCTGCAGGAGGCCCTGGCGCATCAATCTGTGCAGCGGGATCGACCTCGGACCACCAAGGGTCGAGAAAACCACCGAAACATGGGGCCGGGCACTCAGGGTCAGGGAAAAATCCAATATATATCTGGTGATATCTCGGGTGCTATTAGAGATAGCGAAATAAATCAAAGTGCATTGTCTGCAGGAGGCCCTGGCGCATGAATCTGTGCAGCGGGAACGACCTCGGACCACGAGGGACCGAGAAAACCATCGACACATGGCGGCGGACTGTCAGGGTCAAGGAAAAATCCAATATATATCTGGTGATATCTCGGGTGCTATTAGAGATAACGAAATAAATCCAAGTGCATTGTCTGCAGGAGGCCCTAGGGAATTAATCTGTGCAGCGGGAACGACCTCGGACCACCAGGGGCCGAGAAAACTACCGTCGCATAGGGCCGGACACTCAGGGTCAGGGATAAATCCAATATATCTCTGGTGATATCTCGGGTGCTATTAGAGATAGCGCAATAAACCAAAGTGCATTGTCTGTAGGAAGCCCTGGCGCATGAATCCGTGCAGCGGAAACGACCTCGTACCACCAGGGGCCGAGAAAACCACCGTCTCATGGGGTCGGAGACTCCGGGTCAGGGAAAAATCCAATATAAATCTGGGGATATCTCGGGCGCTATTACAGATAGCGCAATAAATCAAAGTGCATTGTCTGTAGGAGGACCTGGCGCATGAATCTGTGCTGCGGGATCGACTTCGGAGCACCAGGGGCCGAGAAAATTACAGATATTCGGAATCCGTCACCCAAGATCATTTAAAAATCCAGCATATATCTGGTGATATCTCGGTTGCTATTACACATAGCGCAATAAACCAAAGTGAATTGTCTGCAGGAAGCCTTGGCGCAAGAATCTGTTCAGCGGGATCGACCTCGGACCACCAGGGGCCGAGAAAATCACCGTCTCATGGGGCAGGACTGACAGGGTCAGGGAAAAATCCAATATCTATCTGGTGATATCTCGGGTGCTATTATAGATAGCGCAATAAATCAAAGTGCATTGTCTGCAGGAGGCCCTGGCGCACCAATCTGTGCAGCGGGAACGACCTCGGACCACCAGGGGCCGAGAAAATCACCGTCTCATGGGGCAGGACTGACAGGGTCTGGGAAAAATCCAATATCTATCTGGTGATATCTCGGGTGCTATTATAGATAGCGCAATAAATCAAAGTGCATTGTCTGCAGGAGGCCCTGGCGCATGAATCTGTGCAGCGGGAACGACCTCGGACCACCAGGGGCCGAGAAAACGACCGTCTCATGGGGCGGGACACTCAGGGTCAGGGGAAAATCCAATATCTATCTGGTGATATCTCGGGTGCTATTATAGATAGCGCAATAAATCAAAGTGCATTGTCTGTAGGAGGCCCTGGCGCATGAATCTGTGCAGCGGGAACGACCTCGGACCACCAGGGGCCGAGAAAACCACCGTCTCATGGGGTCGGACACTCAGGGTCAGGGGAAAATCCAATATATATGTGGTGATATCTCAGGTGCTATTAGAGATAGCGCAATAAACCAAAGGGCATTGTCTGTAGGAGGCCCTGGCGCATCAATCTGTGCAGCTGGATCGACCTCGGACCACCAGGGGTCGACAAAACCGCCGTCTCATGGGGTCTGACACTCAGGGTCAGTGAAAAATCCAATATATATCTGGTGATATCTCGGGTGCTATTACAGATAGCGCAATAAATCAAAGTGCATTGTCTGCAGGAGGCCCTAGGGTATGAATCTGTGCAGCGGGAACGACCTGGGACCACCAGGGGTCGAGAAAACCACCGTCTCATGGGGTCTGACACTCAGGGTCAGTGAAAAATCCAATATATATCTGGTGATATCTCGGGTGCTATTACAGATAGCGCAATAAATCAAAGTGCATTGTCTGCAGGAGGCCCTAGCGCATGAATCTGTGCAGCGGGATCGACCTCGGACCACCAAGGGTCGAGAAAACCACCGATACATGGGGCCGGGCACTCAGTGTCAGGGGAAAATGCAATATATATATGGTGATATCACGGGTGCTATTACAGAAAGCGCAATAAATCAAAGTGCATTGTCTGTAGGAGGCCATGGCGCATGAATCTGTGCAGCGGGATCGACCTCGGACCACCAGGGGCAGAGAAAACCACCGTCTCATGGGGTCGGAGACTCCGGGTCAGGGAAAAATCCAATATAAATCTGGTGATATCTCGGGTGCTATTACAGATAGCGCAATAAATCAAAGTGCATTGTCTGCAGGA
The DNA here is from genome assembly GCF_051020985.1 of Nomia melanderi. Lineage (NCBI taxonomy): Eukaryota > Metazoa > Arthropoda > Insecta > Hymenoptera > Halictidae > Nomia > Nomia melanderi. Next base: position 2,198,185 of record NW_027475130.1, read on the forward strand.
GGCCCTAGCGCATGAATCTGTGCAGCGGGAACGACCTCGGACCACCAGGGTCCGAGAAAACCACCGACACATGGGGCCGGACTGTCACGGTCTGAGAAAAATCCAATATATATCTGGTGATACCTCGGGTGCTATTAGAGATAGCGCAATAAACCAAAATGCATTGGCTGCAGGAGGCCCTGGCGCATGAATCTGTGCAGCGGGATCGCCCTCGGACCACCAGGGGTCGAGAAAATCACCGTCTCATGCGGCCGGACACTCAGGGTCAGGTGTAAATCCAATATATATATAGTGATAACTCGGGTGCTATTACAGAAAGCGCAATAAATCAAAGTGCATTGTCTGTAGGAGGCCATGGCGCATGAATCTGTGCAGCGGGATCGACCTCGGACCACCAGGGGCAGAGAAAACCACCGTCTCATGGGGTCGGACACTCAGGGTCAGTGAAAAATCCAATATATATCTGGTGATATCTCGGGTGCTATTACAGATAGCGCAATAAATCAAAGTGCATTGTCTGCAGGAGGCCCTAGGGCATGAATCTGTGCAGCGGGAACGACCTCGGACCACCAGGGGCCGAGAAAATCACCGTCTCATGGGGCCGGACTCTCAGGGTCAGGGAAAAATCCGATATATATCTGGTGATATCTCGGGTGCTATTAGAGATAGCGCAATAAACCAAAGTGAATTATCCGCAGGAGGCCCTGGCGCATGATTCTGTGCAGCGGGGACGACCTCGGACCACCGGGGGCCTAGAAAACCACAGTCTCATGGGTCCGGACACTCAGGGTCATAGGAATATCCAATATATATCTGGTGATATCTCGGGTGCTATTAGAGATAGCGCAATAAACCAAAATGAATTATCTGCAGGGGGCCCGGGCGCATGAATCTGTGCAGCGGGAACGACCTCGGACCACCAGGGGCTGAGAAAACCACCGTCTCATGGGGCCGGACACTCAGGGTCAGGGAAAAATCCAATATATATCTGGTGATACCTCGGGTGCTATTACAGATAGCGCAATAAATCAAAGTGCATTGTCTGTAGGAGGCCCTGGCGCATGAACCTGTGCAGCGGGAACGACCTCGCATCACCAGGGCCCGAGAAAACCACCGTCTCATGAGGCCGGGCACTCAGGGTCCCGGGGAAAATCCAATATATATCTGGTGATATCTCGGGTGCTATTAGAGATAGCGCAATAAATCAAAGTGCATTGTCTGTAGGAGGCCCTGGCGCATGAATCTGTGCAGCGGGAACGACCTCGGACCACCAGGGGCCGAGAAAACCACCGTCTCATGGGGCCGGACACTCATGGTCAGGGGAAAATCCAATTTATATCTGGTGATATCTCGGGTGCTATTAGAGATAGCGCAATAAACCAAAGAGATTTATCTGCAGGAGGCCCTGGCGCATGAATCTGTGCAGCGGGATCGACCTGGGACCACCAGGCGCCGAGAAAACCAGGGTCTCATGGGGCCGGACACTCAGGGTCAGGGAAAAATCCAATATATATCTGGTGATATCTCGGGTGCTATTACAGATAGCGCAATAAATCAAAGTGCATTGTCTGTAGGAGGCCCTGGCGCAAGAATCTGGCCAACGTGAACGACCTCGGACCACCAGGGGCCGAGAAAACCACCGTCTCATGGGGCCGGACACTCAGTGTCAGGGGAAAATCCAATATATATCTGGTGATATCTCGGGTGCTATTAGTGATAGCGCAATAAACCAAAGTGAATTATCTGCAGGAGGCCCTGGCGCATGAATCTGTGCAGCGGGAACGACCTCGGACCACCTGGGGCCGAGAAAACCACCGTCTCATGGGGCCGGACACTCAGGGTCAGGGAAAAATCAAATATGTATCTGGTGATATCTCGGGTGCTATTAGAGATAGCGCAATAAACCAAAGTGAATTGTCTGCAGGAGGCCCTGGCGCATGAATCTGTGCAGCGGGAACGACCTAGGATCACCAGGGGCCGAGAAAACCACCATCTCATGAGGCCGGACACTCAGGGTCCCGGGGAAAATCCAATATATATCTGGTGATATCTCGGTTGCTATTAGAGATAGCGCAATAAATCAAAGTGCATTGTCTGTAGGAGGCACTGGCGAATGAATGTGGGCAGCGGGAACGACCTCGGACCACCAGGGGCCGAGAAAACCATCGTCTCATGGGACCGGAAACTCAGGGTCACGGGAAAATCCAATATATATCTGGTGATATCTCGGGTGCTATTAGAGATAGCGCAATAAACCAAAGTGAATTATCTGCAGGAGGCCCTGGCGCATGAACCTGTGCAGCGGGAACGACCTCGGACAACCAGGGGCCGAGAAAACCACCGTCTCATGGGGCCGGACACTCAGGGCCGGGGAAAAATCCAATATATATCTGGTGATATCTCGCGTGCTATTAGAGATAGCGCAATAAAACAAAGTGAATTGTCTGCAGGAGGCCGTGGCGCATGTATCTGTGCAGCGGGAACGACCTCGGATCACCAGGGGCCGAGAATACCACCATCTCATGAGGCCGGACACTCAGGGTCCCGGGGAAAATCCAATATATATCTGGTGATATCTCGGGTGCTATTAGAGATAGCGCAATAAATCAAAGTGCATTGTCTGTAGGAGGCACTGGCGAATGAATGTGGGCAGCGGGAACGACCTCGGACCACCAGGGGCCGAGAAAACCACCGTCTCATGGGACCGGACACTCAGGGTCAGGGGAAAATCCAATATATATCTGGTGATATCTCGGGTGCTATTACAGATAGCGCAATAAATCAAAGTGCATTGTCTGTAGGACGCCCAGGCGCATGAATCTGTGCAGCGGGAACGACCTCGGACCACCAGGTGCCGAGAAAACCACCGTCTCATGGGGCCGGACACTCAGGGTCATGGAAAAATCCAATATATATCTGGTGACATCTCGGATGCAATTAGAGATAGCGCAATAAACCAAAGTGAATTATCCGCAGGAGGCCCTGGCGCATGAATCTGTGCAGCGGGGACGACCTCGGACCACCGGGGGCCGAGAAATCCACAGTCTCATGGGGCCGGACACTCAGGGTCATAGGAAGATCCAATATATATCTGGTGATATCTCGGGTGCTATTAGAGATAGCGCAATAAACCAACGTGAATTATCTGCAGGAGGCCCTGGCGCATGCATCTGTGCAGCGGGAACGACCTCGGACCACCAGGGGCCGAGAAAACCACCGTCTCCTGGGGCCGGACAATCAGGGTCAGGGAAAAATCCAATATATATCTGGTGATATCTCGGGTGCTATTAGAGGTAGCGCAATAAACCAAAGTAAATTGTCTGCAGGCGGCCCTGGCGCATGATCCTGTGCAGCGGGAACGACCTCGGACCACCAGGGGCCGAGAAAACCGCCGTCTCATGGGGCCGGGCACTAATGGTCAGGGGAAAATCCAGTATATATCTGGTGTTATCTCGGGTGCTATTTGAGATAGCGCAATAAATCAAAGCGCATTGTCTGTAGGAGGCCCTGGCGCATGAATCAGTGCAGCGGGATCGACCTCGGACCACCAGGGGCCGAGAAAACTACCGTCTCATGGGGCCGGACACTCAGGGTCAGGGAACAATCCAATATATATCTGGTGATATCTCGGGTGCAATTACAGATAGCGCAATAAATCAAAGCGCATTGTCTGTAGGAGGCCCTGGCGCATGAATCTGTGCAGCGGGATCGACCTCGGACCACCAGGGGCCGAGAAAACTACCGTCTCATGGGGCCGGACACTCAGGGTCAGGGAAAAATCCAATATATATCTGGTGATATCTCGGGTGCTATTAGAGATAGCGCAATAAACCAAAGTGAATTATCTGCAGGAGGCCCTGGCGCATGAATCTGTGCAGCGGGAATGCCCTCGGACCACCAAGTGCCGAGAAAACCACTGTCTCATTGGGCCGGACACTCAGGGTCAGGGAAAAATCCTATATATATCTGGCGATATCTTGGGTGCTATTAGAGATAGCGCAATAAACCAAAGTGAATTATCTGCAGGAAGCCCTGGCGCATGATTCTGTGCAGCGGGAACGACCTCGGACCACCAGGGCCCGAGAAAACCACCGTCTCATGAGACCGGACACTCAGGTTCAGGGGAAAATCCAATATATATCTGGTGATATCTCGGGTGCTATTAGAGATAGCGCAATAAACCAAAGTGAATTATCTGCAGGAGGCCCTGGCGCATGAATCTGTGCAGCGGGAATGAACTCGCACTACCAGGGGCCGAGAAAACCACCGTCTCATAGGGCCGGACACTCAGGGTCAGGGAAAAATCCAATATATATCTGGTGATATCTCGGGTGCTATTACAGAAAGCGCAATAAATCAAAGTGCATTGTCTGTAGGAGGCCCTGGCACATGAATCTGGGCAGCGGAAACGACCTCGGACCACCAGGGGCCGAGAAAATTACAGATTTTCGGTATCCGTCACCAAATGTCATGTAAAAATCCAGAATATATCTGGTGATATCTCGGGTTCTATTACAGATAGCACCATAAATCAAAGTGCGTTGTCTGCAGGAGGCCCTCGCGCATGATTCTGTGCAGCAGGAACGACCTCGGCCCTCCAGGGGCCGAGAAACTTACGAATATTCGGTGTCCGTCACCCAAAGTCATGCAAAAATCCAGTATATATACGGTGCTTTCTCGGGTGCTATTACAGATAGCGCAATAAATCAAAGTGCATTGTCTGTAGAAGGCCCTGGCGCATGAGTCTGTTCAGCGGGAACGACCTCGGACCACCAGGGGCCGAGAAAACCACCGACACATGGGGCCGGACACTCAGGGTCAGGGGAAAATCCAGTATATATCTGGTGATATCTCGGGTGCTATTACAGATAGCGCAATAAATCAAAGTGCATTGTCTGTAGGAGACCCTGGCGCATGAATCTGGGCAGCGGGAACGACATTGGACCACCAGGGGCCGAGAAAATTATAGATTTTCGGTATCCGTTACCCAATTTCATGTAAAAATCCAGCATTTTTCTGGTGATATCTCGGGTTCTATTACAGATAGCGCGATAAATCAAAGTGCATTGTCTGCAGGAGGCCCTGGCGCATGAATCTGTGAAGCAGGAATGACCTCGGCCCTCCAGGGGCCGAGAAACTTACAGATTTTCGGTGTCCGTCACCCAAAGTCATGTAAGAATCCAGCATATATATGGTGCTTTCTCGGGTGCTATTACAGATAGCGCAATAATTCAACGTGCATTGTCTGTAGGAGGCCCTGGCGCATGAATCCGTGCAGCGGGAACGACCTCGGACCACCAGGGGCCGAGAAAACCACCGTCTCATGGGGCCGGACTGTCAGGGTCAGGGAAAAATCCAATATATATCTGGTGATATCTCGGGTGCCATTGGAGATAGCGCAATAAACCAAAGTGAATTATCTGCAGGAGGCCCTGGCGCATGAATCTGAGTAGCGGGAACGACCTCGGATCACCACGAGCCGAGAAAACCACCATCTTATTGGGCCGGACACTCAGGGTCAGGGGAAAATACAATATATACCTGGTGTTATCTCGGGTGCTATTACAGATAATGCAATAAATCAAAGTGCATTGTCTGTAGGAGGACATGGCGCATGAATCTGTGCAGCCGGATCGACCTCGGACCACCAGGGGCCGAGAAAATCACCGTCTCATGGGGCCGGACTGTCAGGGTCAGGGAAAAGTCCGATGTATATCTGGTGATATCTCGGGTGCTATTAGAGATAGCGCAATAAATCAAAGTGCATTGTCTGTAGGAGGCACTGGCGAATGAATCTGTGAAGCAGGAACTACCTCGGTCCACCAGGGGCCGAGAAAATTACAGATATTCGGAATCCGTCACCCAAGGTCATGTAAAAATCCAATATATATGTGGTGATATCTCGGGTGCTATTACAGATATCGCAATAAATCAAAGTGCATTGTCTGTAGGAGGCACTGGCCAATGAATCTGTGCAGCAGGAACTACCTCGGTCCACCAGGGGCCGAGAAAATTACAGATATACCGAATCCGTCACACAAGGTCATGTAAAAATCCAGCATATATCTGGTGATTTCTCGGGTGCTATTACAGATAGCGCAATAAACCAAAGTGAATTGTCTGCAGGAAGCCCTGGCGCATGAATCTATTCAGCGGGATCGACCTCGGACCACCAGGGTCCGAGAAAACCACCGTCTCATGGGGTCGGACACTCAGGGTCAGAGAAAAATCCAATATATATCTGGTGATATCTCGGGTGCTATTAGAGATAGCGCAATAAATCAAAGTGCATTGTCTGTAGGAGGCACTGGCGAATGAATCTGTGCAGCAGGAACGACCTCGGACGACCAGGCGCCGAGAAAATTACAGATATTTGGAATCCGTCACCCAAAGTCATGTAAAAATCCAGCATATATCTGGTGATATATCGGGTGCTATTACAGATAGCGCAATAAATCAAAGTGCACTTTCTGTAGGAGGCCCTGGCGCTTGAATCTGTGCAGCGGGATCGACCTCGGACCACCAAGGGCCGAGAAAATCACCGTCTCATGGGGCCGGACTGTCAGGGTCAGGGAAAAAACCAATATATATCTGGTGATATCTCGGGTGCTATTTGAGATAGGGAAATAAACCAAAGTGAATTATCTATAGGAGGCCCTGGCGCATGAATCTGTGCAGCGGGAACGACCTCGGACCACCAGGGGCCGAGAAAACTACCGTCTCCTGGGGCCGGACAATCAGGGTCAGGGAAAAATTCAATATATATCTGGTGATATCTCGGGTGCTATTAGAGATAGCGCAATAAACCAAAGTAAATTGTCTGTAGGAGGCCCTGGCGCATGAATCTGTGCAGGGGGATCGACCTCGGACCACCAGGGGCCGAGAAAACTACCGTCTCATGGGGCCGGACACTCAGGGTCAGGGAAAAATCCAATATATATCTGGTGATATCTCGGGTGCTATTAGAGATAGCGCAATAAACCAAAGTGAATTATCTGCAGGAGGCCCTGGCGCATGAATCTGTGCAGCGGGAATGAACTCGGACCACCAGGGGCCGAGAAAACCACCGTCTCATAGGGCCGGACACTCAGGGTCAGGGAAAAATCCAATATATATCTGGTGATATCTCGGGTGCTATTACAGATAGCGCAATAAATCAAAGTGCATTGTCTGTAGGAGGCCCTGGCACATGAATCTGGGCAGCGGAAACGACCTCGGACCACCAGCTGCCGAGAAAACCACCGTCTCATGGGGCAGGACACTCAGGGTCGGGGAAAAATCCAATATACATCTGGTGATATCTCGGGTGCTATTAGAGATAGCGCAATAAACCAAAGTGTATTATCTGCAGGAAGCCCTGGCGCATGATTCTTTCAGCGGGAACGACCTCGGACCACTAGGGGCCGAGAAAACCACCGGCTAATGGGGCCGGACACTTAGGGTCAGGGGAAAATCCAATATATATCTGGTGATATCTCGGGTGCTATTAGAGATAGCGCAATAAACCAAAGTGAATTATCTGCAGGAGGCCCTGGCGCATGAATCTGTGCAGCAGGAACGACATCGGACCACCAGGGGCCGAGAAAATTACAGTTTTTCGGTATCCGTCACCCAAAGTAATGTAAAAATCCAGCATATATATGGAGCTTTCTCGGGTGCTATTACAGATAGCGCAATAAATCAAAGTGCGTTGTCTGCAGGAGGCCCTCGCGCATGATTCTGCGAAGCAGGAACGACCTCGGCCCTCCAGGGGCCGAGAAACTTACAAATATTCGGTGTCCTTCACCCAAAGTCATGCAAAAATCCAGTATATATACGGTGCTTTCTCGGGTGCTATTACAGATAGCGCAATAAATCAAAGTGCATTGTCTGTAGGAGGCCCTGGCGCATGAGTCTGTGCAGCGGGAACGACCTCGGACCACCAGGGGCCGAGAAAACCACCGACACATGGGGCCGGACACTCAGGGTCAGGGGAAAATCCAATATATATCTGGTGATATCTCGGGTTCTATTACAGATAGCGCAATAAATCAAAGTGCATTGTCTGTAGGAGACCCTGGCGCATGAATCTGGGCAGCGGGAACGACATTGGACCACCAGGGGCCGAGAAAATTATAGATTTTCGGTATCCGTCACCCAATTCCATGTAAAAATCCAGCATTTTTCTGGTGATATCTCGGGTTCTATTACAGATAGCGCGATAAATCAAAGTGCATTGTCTGCAGGAGGCCCTGGCGCATGAATCTGAGAAGCAGGAATGACCTCGGCCCTCCAGGGGCCGAGAAACTTACAGATTTTCGGTGTCCGTCACCCAAAGTCATGTAAAAATCGAGCATATATATGGTGCTTTCTCGGGTGCTTTTACAGATAGCGCAATAAATCAACGTGCATTGTCTGTAGGAGGCCCTGGCGCATGAATCCGTGCAGCGGGAACGACCTCGGACCACCAGGGGCCGAGAAAACCACCGTCTCATGGGGCCGGACTGTCAGGGTCAGGGAAAAATCCATTATATATCTGGTGATATCTCGGGTGCCATTGGAGATAGCGCAATAAACCAAAGTGAATTATCTGCAGGAGGCCCTGGCGCATGAATCTGTGCAGCGGGAACGACCTCGGTCCACCAGGGGCCGAGAAAATCACCGTCTCAAGGGGCCGGACACTCAGGGTCGGGGAAAAATCCAATATATATCTGGTGATATCTCGGGTGCTATTAGAGATAGCGCAATAAACCAAAGTGAATTGTCTGTAGGAGGCCCTGGCGCATGAATCTGAGCAGCGGGAACGACCTCGGATCACCACGAGCCGAGAAAACCACCATCTTATTGGGCCGGACACTCAGGGTCAGCGGAAAATACAATATATACCTGGTGTTATCTCGGGTGCTATTACAGATAATGCAATAAATCAAAGTGCATTGTCTGTAGGAGGCACTGGCGAAAGAATCTGTGCAGCAGGAACTACCTCGGACCACCAGGGGCCGAGAAAATTACAGATATTCGGAATCCGTCACCCAAGGTCATGTAAAAATCCAGCATATATATGGTGATATCTCGGGTGCTATTACAGATAGCGCAATAAATCAAAGTGCATTGACTGTAGGAGGCCCAGGCGCATGAATCTGTGCAGCGGGAACGACCTCGGACCACCAGGGGCCGAGAAAACCACCATCTTATTGGGCCGGACACTCAGGGTCAGGGGAAAATACAATATATACCTGGTGTTATCTCGGGTGCTATTACAGATAATGCAATAAATCAAAGTGCATTGTCTGTAGGAGGACATGGCGCATGAATCTGTGCAGCCGGATCGACCTCGGACCACCAGGGGCCGAGAAAATCACCGTCTCATGGGGCCGGACTGTCAGGGTCAGGGAAAAGTCCGATGTATATCTGGTGATATCTCGGGTGCTATTAGAGATAGCGCAATAAATCAAAGTGCATTGTCTGTAGGAGGCACTGGCGAATGAATCTGTGAAGCAGGAACTACCTCGGTCCACCAGGCGCCGAGAAAATTACAGATATTCGGAATCCGTCACCCAAGGTCATGTAAAAATCCAATATATATGTGGTGATATCTCGGGTGCTATTACAGATATCGCAATAAATCAAAGTGCATTGTCTGTAGGAGGCACTGGCCAATGAATCTGTGCAGCAGGAACTACCTGGGTCCACCAGGGGCCGAGAAAATTACAGATATACCGAATCCGTCACACAAGGTCATGTAAAAATCCAGCATATATCTGGTGATTTCGCGGGTGCTATTACAGATAGCGCAATAAACCAAAGTGAATTGTCTGCAGGAAGCCCTGGCGCATGAATCTGTTCAGCGGGATCGACCTCGGACCACCAGGGTCCGAGAAAACCACCGTCTCATGGGGTCGGACACTCAGGGTCAGAGAAAAATCCAATATATATCTGGTGATATCTCGGGTGCTATTAGAGATAGCGCAATAAATCAAAGTGCATTGTCTGTAGGAGGCACTGGCGAATGAATCTGTGCAGCAGGAACGACCTCGGACCACCAGGCGCCGAGAAAATTACAGATATTTGGAATCCGTCACCCAAAGTCATGTAAAAATCCAGCATATATCTGGTGATATATCGGGTGCTATTACAGATAGCGCAATAAATCAAAGTGCACTTTCTGTAGGAGGCCCTGGCGCTTGAATCTGTGCAGCGGGATCGACCTCGGACCACCAAGGGCCGAGAAAATCACCGTCTCATGGGGCCGGACTGTCAGGGTCAGGGAAAAATCCAATATATATCTGGTGATATCTCGGGTGCTATTTGAGATAGGGAAATAAACCAAAGTGAATTATCTATAGGAGGCCCTGGCGCATGAATCTGTGCAGCGGGAACGACCTCGGACCACCAGGGGCCGAGAAAACTACCGTCTCCTGGGGCCGGACAATCAGGGTCAGGGAAAAATTCAATATATATCTGGTGATATCTCGGGTGCTATTAGAGATAGCGCAATAAACCAAAGTAAATTGTCTGTAGGAGGCCCTGGCGCATGAATCTGTGCAGGGGGATCGACCTCGGACCACCAGGGGCCGAGAAAACTACCGTCTCATGGGGCCGGACACTCAGGGTCAGGGAAAAATCCAATATATATCTGGTGATATCTCGGGTGCTATTAGAGATAGCGCAATAAACCAAAGTGAATTATCTGCAGGAGGCCCTGGCGCATGAATCTGTGCAGCGGGAATGAACTCGGACCACCAGGGGCCGAGAAAACCACCGTCTCATAGGGCCGGACACTCAGGGTCAGGGAAAAATCCAATATATATCTGGTGATATCTCGGGTGCTATTACAGATAGCGCAATAAACCAAAGTGCATTGTCTGTAGGAGGCCCTGGCGCATGAATCTGTGCAGCGGAACGACCTCGGACCACCAGCTGCCGAGAAAACCACCGTCTCATGGGGCAGGACACTCAGGATCGGGGAAAAATCCAATATACATCTGGTGATATCTCGGGTGCTATTAGAGATAGCGCAATAAACCAAAGTGTATTATCTGCAGGAAGCCCTGGCGCATGATTCTTTCAGCGGGAACGACCTCGGACCACTAGGGGCCGAGAAAACCACCGGCTTATGGGGCCGGACACTCAGGGTCAGGGGAAAATCCAATATATATCTGGTGATATCTCGGGTGCTATTAGAGATACCGCAATAAACCAAAGTGAATTATCTGCAGGAGGCCCTGGCGCATGAATCTGTGCAGCAGGAACGACATCGGACCACCAGGGGCCGCGAAAATTACAGTTTTTCGGTATCCGTCACCCAAAGTAATGTAAAAATCCAGCATATATATGGACCTTTCTCGGGTGCTATTACAGATAGCGCAATAAATCAAAGTGCATTGTCTGTAGGAGGCCCTGGCGCATGAGTCTGTGCAGCGGGAACGACCTCGGACCACCAGGGGCCGAGAAAACCACCGACACATGGGGCCGGACACTCAGGGTCAGGGGAAAATCCAATATATATCTGGTGATATCTCGGGTTCTATTACAGATAGCGCAATAAATCAAAGTGCATTGTCTGTTGGAGATCCTGGCGCATGAATCTGGGCAGCGGGAACGACATTGGACCACCAGGGGCCGAGAAAATTATAGATTTTCGGTATCCGTCACCCAATTCCATGTAAAAATCCAGCATTTTTCTGGTGATATCTCGGGTTCTATTACAGATAGCGCGATAAATCAAAGTGCATTGTCTGCAGGAGGCCCTGGCGCATGAATCTGTGAAGCAGGAATGACCTCGGCCCTCCAGGGGCCGAGAAACTTACAGATTTTCGGTGTCCGTCACCCAAAGTCATGTAAAAATCGAGCATATATATGGTGCATTCTCGGGTGCTATTACAGATAGCGCAATAAATCAACGTGCATTGTCTGTAGGAGGCCCTGGCGCATGAATCCGTGCAGCGGGAACGACCTCGGACCACCAGGGGCCGAGAAAACCACCGTCTCATGGGGCCGGACTGTCAGGGTCAGGGAAAAATCCATTATATATCTGGTGATATCTCGGGTGCCATTGGAGATAGCGCAATAAACCAAAGTGAATTATCTGCAGGAGGCCCTGGCGCATGAATCTGTGCAGCGGGAACGACCTCGGTCCACCAGGGGCCGAGAAAATCACCGTCTCAAGGGGCCGGACACTCAGGGTCGGGGAAAAATCCAATATATATCTGGTGATATCTCGGGTGCTATTAGAGATAGCGCAATAAACCAAAGTGAATTGTCTGTAGGAGGCCCTGGCGCATGAATCTGAGCAGCGGGAACGACCTCGGATCACCACGAGCCGAGAAAACCACCATCTTATTGGGCCGGACACTCAGGGTCAGGGGAAAATACAATATATACCTGGTGTTATCTCGGGTGCTATTACAGATAATGCAATAAATCAAAGTGCATTGTCTGTAGGAGGACATGGCGCATGAATCTGTGCAGCCGGATCGACCTCGGACCACCAGGGGCCGAGAAAATCACCGTCTCATGGGGCCGGACAGTCAGGGTTAGGGAAAAATCCGATGTATATCTGGTGATATCTCGGGTGCTATAAGAGATAGCGCAATAAATCAAAGTGCATTGTCTGTAGGAGGCACTGGCGAAAGAATCTGTGCAGCAGGAACTACCTCGGACCACCAGGGGCCGAGAAAATTACAGATATTCGGAATCCGTCACCCAAGGTCATGTAAAAATCCAGCATATATATGGTGATATCTCGGGTGCTATTACAGATAGCGCAATAAATCAAAGTGCATTGACTGTAGGAGGCCCAGGCGCATGAATCTGTGCAGCGGGAACGACCTCGGACCACCAGGGGCCCAGAAAACCACCGTCTCATGGGGCCGGACTGTCAGGGTCAGGGAAAAGTCCGATATATATCTGGTGATATCGCGGGTGCTATTAGAGATAGCGCAATAAACCAAAGTGAATTGTCTGCAGGAAGCCCTGGCGCATGAATCTGTTCAGCGGGATCGACCTCGGACCACCAGGGGCCGAGAAAACCACCGTCTCATGGGGTCGGACACTCAGGGTCAGGGAAAAATTCAATATATATCTGGTGATATCTCGGGTGCTATTAGAGATAGCGCAATAAATCAAAGTGCATTGTTTGTAGGAGGCCCTCGCGCATGCATCTGTGCAGCGGGAACGACCTCGGACCACCAGGGGCCGAGAAAACCACGGTCTCATGGGGCCGGCCACTCAGGGTCAGGGAAAAATCCAATATATATCTAGTGATATTTCGGGTGCTATTAGAGATAGCGCAATAAATCAAAGTGCATTGTCTGTAGGAGGCCCTGGCGCATGAATCTGTGCAGCGGGAACGACCTCGGACCACCAGGGGCCGAGAAAACCACCGTCTCATGGGGCCGGACACTCATGGTCAGGGGAAAATCCAATTTATATCTGGTGATATCTCGGGTGCTATTAGAGATAGCGCAATAAACCAAAGAGATTTATCTGCAGGAGGCCCTGGCGCATGAATCTGTGCAGCGGGATCGACCTGGGACCACCAGGCGCCGAGAAAACCAGGGTCTCATGGGGCCGGACACTCAGGGTCAGGGAAAAATCCAATATATATCTGGTGATATCTCGGGTGCTATTACAGATAGCGCAATAAATCAAAGTGCATTGTCTGTAGGAGGCCCTGGCGCAAGAATCTGGCCAACGTGAACGACCTCGGACCACCAGGGGCCGAGAAAACCACCGTCTCATGGGGCCGGACACTCAGTGTCAGGGGAAAATCCAATATATATCTGGTGATATCTCGGGTGCTATTAGAGATAGCGCAATAAACCAAAGTGAATTATCTGCAGGAGGCCCTGGCGCATGAATCTGTGCAGCGGGAACGACCTCGGACCACCTGGGGCCGAGAAAACCACCGTCTCATGGGGCCGGACACTCAGGGTCAGGGAAAAATCAAATATGTATCTGGTGATATCTCGGGTGCTATTAGAGATAGCGCAATAAACCAAAGTGAATTGTCTGCAGGAGGCCCTGGCGCATGAATCTGTGCAGCGGGAACGACCTAGGATCACCAGGGGCCGAGAAAACCACCATCTCATGAGGCCGGACACTCAGGGTCCCGGGGAAAATCCAATATATATCTGGTGATATCTCGGTTGCTATTAGAGATAGCGCAATAAATCAAAGTGCATTGTCTGTAGGAGGCACTGGCGAATGAATGTGGGCAGCGGGAACGACCTCGGACCACCAGGGGCCGAGAAAACCATCGTCTCATGGGACCGGAAACTCAGGGTCAGGGGAAAATCCAATATATATCTGGTGATATCTCGGGTGCTATTAGAGATAGCGCAATAAACCAAAGTGAATTATCTGCAGGAGGCCCTGGCGCATGAACCTGTGCAGCGGGAACGACCTCGGACCACCAGGGGCCGAGAAAACCACCGTCTCATGGGGCCGGACACTCAGGGCCGGGGAAAAATCCAATATATATCTGGTGATATCTCGCGTGCTATTCGAGATAGCGCAATAAAACAAAGTGAATTGTCTGCAGGAGGCCGTGGCGCATGTATCTGTGCAGCGGGAACGACCTCGGATCACCAGGGGCCGAGAATACCACCATCTCATGAGGCCGGACACTCAGGGTCACGGGGAAAATCCAATATATATCTGGTGATATCTCGGGTGCTATTAGAGATAGCGCAATAAATCAAAGTGCATTGTCTGTAGGAGGCACTGGCGAATGAATGTGGGCAGCGGGAACGACCTCGGACCACCAGGGGCCGAGAAAACCACCGTCTCATGGGACCGGACACTCAGGGTCAGGGGAAAATCCAATATATATCTGGTGATATCTCGGGTGCTATTACAGATAGCGCAATAAATCAAAGTGCATTGTCTGTAGGACGCCCAGGCGCATGAATCTGTGCAGCGGGAACGACCTCGGACCACCAGGTGCCGAGAAAACCACCGTCTCATGGGGCCGGACACTCAGGGTCATGGAAAAATCCAATATATATCTGGTGACATCTCGGATGCAATTAGAGATAGCGCAATAAACCAAAGTGAATTATCCGCAGGAGGCCCTGGCGCATGAATCTGTGCAGCGGGGACGACCTCGGACCACCGGGGGCCGAGAAATCCACAGTCTCATGGGGCCGGACACTCAGGGTCATAGGAAGATCCAATATATATCTGGTGATATCTCGGGTGCTATTAGAGATAGCGCAATAAACCAACGTGAATTATCTGCAGGAGGCCCTGGCGCATGCATCTGTGCAGCGGGAACGACCTCGGACCACCAGGGGCCGAGAAAACCACCGTCTCCTGGGGCCGGACAATCAGGGTCAGGGAAAAATCCAATATATATCTGGTGATATCTCGGGTGCTATTAGAGGTAGCGCAATAAACCAAAGTAAATTGTCTGCAGGCGGCCCTGGCGCATGATCCTGTGCAGCGGGAACGACCTCGGACCACCAGGGGCCGAGAAAACCGCCGTCTCATGGGGCCGGGCACTAATGGTCAGGGGAAAATCCAGTATATATCTGGTGTTATCTCGGGTGCTATTTGAGATAGCGCAATAAATCAAAGCGCATTGTCTGTAGGAGGCCCTGGCGCATGAATCAGTGCAGCGGGATCGACCTCGGACCACCAGGGGCCGAGAAAACTACCGTCTCATGGGGCCGGACACTCAGGGTCAGGGAAAAATCCAATATATATCTGGTGATATCTCGGGTGCAATTACAGATAGCGCAATAAATCAAAGCGCATTGTCTGTAGGAGGCCCTGGCGCATGAATCTGTGCAGCGGGATCGACCTCGGACCACCAGGGGCCGAGAAAACTACCGTCTCATGGGGCCGGACACTCAGGGTCAGGGAAAAATCCAATATATATCTGGTGATATCTCGGGTGCTATTAGAGATAGCGCAATAAACCAAAGTGAATTATCTGCAGGAGGCCCTGGCGCATGAATCTGTGCAGCGGGAATGCCCTCGGACCACCAGGGGCCGAGAAAACCACTGTCTCATTGGGCCGGACACTCAGGGTCAGGGAAAAATCCTATATATATCTGGCGATATCTTGGGTGCTATTAGAGATAGCGCAATAAACCAAAGTGAATTATCTGCAGGAAGCCCTGGCGCATGATTCTGTGCAGCGGGAACGACCTCGGACCACCAGGGCCCGAGAAAACCACCGTCTCATGAGACCGGACACTCAGGTTCAGGGGAAAATCCAATATATATCTGGTGATATCTCGGGTGCTATTAGAGATAGCGCAATAAACCAAAGTGAATTATCTGCAGGAGGCCCTGGCGCATGCATCTGTGCAGCGGGAATGAACTCGCACTACCAGGGGCCGAGAAAACCACCGTCTCATAGGGCCGGACACTCAGGGTCAGGGAAAAATCCAATATATATCTGGTGATATCTCGGGTGCTATTACAGATAGCGCAATAAATCAAAGTGCATTGTCTGTAGGAGGCCCTGGCACATGAATCTGGGCAGCGGAAACGACCTCGGACCACCAGGGGCCGAGAAAATTACAGATTTTCGGTATCCGTCACCAAATGTCATGTAAAAATCCAGAATATATCTGGTGATATCTCGGGTTCTATTACAGATAGCACCATAAATCAAAGTGCGTCGTCTGCAGGAGGCCCTCGCGCATGATTCTGTGCAGCAGGAACGACCTCGGCCCTCCAGGGGCCGAGAAACTTACAAATATTCGGTGTCCGTCACCCAAAGTCATGCAAAAATCCAGTATATATACGGTGCTTTCTCGGGTGCTATTACGGATAGCGCAATAAATCAAAGTGCATTGTCTGTAGAAGGCCCTGGCGCATGAGTCTGTTCAGCGGGAACGACCTCGGACCACCAGGGGCCGAGAAAACCACCGACACATCGGGCCGGACACTCAGGGTCAGGGGAAAATCCAGTATATATCTGGTGATATCTCGGGTGCTATTACAGATAGCGCAATAAATCAAAGTGCATTGTCTGTAGGAGACCCTGGCGCATGAATCTGGGCAGCGGGAACGACATTGGACCACCAGGGGCCGAGAAAATTATAGATTTTCGGTATCCGTCACCCAATTTCATGTAAAAATCCAGCATTTTTCTGGTGATATCTCGGGTTCTATTACAGATAGCGCGATAAATCAAAGTGCATTGTCTGCAGGAGGCCCTGGCGCATGAATCTGTGAAGCAGGAATGACCTCGGCCCTCCAGGGGCCGAGAAACTTACAGATTTTCGGTGTCCGTCACCCAAAGTCATGTAAGAATCCAGCATATATATGGTGCTTTCTCGGGTGCTATTACAGATAGCGCAATAATTCAACGTGCATTGTCTGTAGGAGGCCCTGGCGCATGAATCCGTGCAGCGGGAACGACCTCGGACCACCAGGGGCCGAGAAAACCACCGTCTCATGGGGCCGGACTGTCAGGGTCAGGGAAAAATCCAATATATATCTGGTGATATCTCGGGTGCCATTGGAGATAGCGCAATAAACCAAAGTGAATTATCTGCAGGAGGCCCTGGCGCATGAATCTGTGCAGCGGGAACGACCTCGGGCCACCAGGGGCCGAGAAAATCACCGTCTCAAGGGGCCGGACACTCAGGGTCGGGGAAAAATCCAATATATATCTGGTGATATCTCGGGTGCTATTAGAGATAGCGCAATAAACCAAAGAGAATTGTCTGTTGGAGGCCCTGGCGCATGAATCTGAGTAGCGGGAACGACCTCGGATCACCACGGGCCGAGAAAACCACCATCTTATTGGGCCGGACACTCAGGGTCAGGGGAAAATACAATATATACCTGGTGTTATCTCGGGTGCTATTACAGATAATGCAATAAATCAAAGTGCATTGTCTGTAGGAGGACATGGCGCATGAATCTGTGCAGCCGGATCGACCTCGGACCACCAGGGGCCGAGAAAATCACCGTCTCATGGGGCCGGACTGTCAGGGTCAGGGAAAAGTCCGATGTATATCTGGTGATATCTCGGGTGCTATTAGAGATAGCGCAATAAATCAAAGTGCATTGTCTGTAGGAGGCACTGGCGAATGAATCTGTGAAGCAGGAACTACCTCGGTCCACCAGGGGCCGAGAAAATTACAGATATTCGGAATCCGTCACCCAAGGTCATGTAAAAATCCAATATATATGTGGTGGTTATCTCGGGTGCTATTACAGATATCGCAATAAATCAAAGTGCATTGTCTGTAGGAGGCACTGGCCAATGAATCTGTGCAGCAGGAACTACCTCGGTCCACCAGGGGCCGAGAAAATTACAGATATACCGAATCCGTAACACAAGGTCATGTAAAAATCCAGCATATATCTGGTGATTTCTCGGGTGCTATTACAGATAGCGCAATAAACCAAAGTGAATTGTCTGCAGGAAGCCCTGGCGCATGAATCTGTTCAGCGGGATCGACCTCGGACCACCAGGGTCCGAGAAAACCACCGTCTCATGGGGTCGGACACTCAGGGTCAGAGAAAAATCCAATATATATCTGGTGATATCTCGGGTGCTATTAGAGATAGCGCAATAAATCAAAGTGCATTGTCTGTAGGAGGCACTGGCGAATGAATCTGTGCAGCAGGAACGACCTCGGACCACCAGGCGCCGAGAAAATTACAGATATTTGGAATCCGTCACCCAAAGTCATGTAAAAATCCAGCATATATCTGGTGATATATCGGGTGCTATTAGAGATAGCGCAATAAATCAAAGTGCATTGTCTGTAGGAGGCACTGGCGCATGAATCTGTGCAGCGGGAACGACCTCGGACCACCAGGGGCCGAGAAAACTACCGTCTCCTGGGGCCGGACAATCAGGGTCAGGGAAAAATTCAATATATATCTGGTGATATCTCGGGTGCTATTAGAGATAGCGCAATAAACCAAAGTAAATTGTCTGTAGGAGGCCCTGGCGCATGAATCTGTGCAGGGGGATCGACCTCGGACCACCAGGGGCCGAGAAAACTACCGTCTCATGGGGCCGGACACTCAGGGTCAGGGAAAAATCCAATATATATCTGGTGATATGTCGGGTGCTATTAGAGATAGCGCAATAAACCAAAGTGAATTATCTGCAGGAGGCCCTGGCGCATGAATCTGTGCAGCGGGAATGAACTCGGACCACCAGGGGCCGAGAAAACCACCGTCTCATAGGTCCGGACACTCAGGGTCAGGGAAAAATCCAATATATATCTGGTGATATCTCGGGTGCTATTACAGATAGCGCAATAAATCAAAGTGCATTGTCTGTAGGAGGCCCTGGCACATGAATCTGGGCAGCGGAAACGACCTCGGACCACCAGCTGCCGAGAAAACCACCGTCTCATGGGGCAGGACACTCAGGGTCGGGGAAAAATCCAATGTACATCTGGTGATATCTCGGGTGCTATTAGAGATAGCGCAATAAACCAAAGTGTATTATCTGCAGGAAGCCCTGGCGCATGATTCTTTCAGCGGGAACGACCTCGGACCACTAGGGGCCGAGAAAACCACCGGCTAATGGGGCCGGACACTTAGGGTCAGGGGAAAATCCAATATATATCTGGTGATATCTCGGGTGCTATTAGAGATAGCGCAATAAACCAAAGTGAATTATCTGCAGGAGGCCCTGGCGCATGAATCTGTGCAGCAGGAACGACATCGGACCACCAGGGGCCGAGAAAATTACAGTTTTTCGGTATCCGTCACCCAAAGTAATGTAAAAATCCAGCATATATATGGAGCTTTCTCGGGTGCTATTACAGATAGCGCAATAAATCAAAGTGCGTTGTCTGCAGGAGGCCCTCGCGCATGATTCTGCGAAGCAGGAACGACCTCGGCCCTCCAGGGGCCGAGAAACTTACAAATATTCGGTGTCCGTCACCCAAAGTCATGCAAAAATCCAGTATATATACGGTGCTTTCTCGGGTGCTATTACAGATAGCGCAATAAATCAAAGTGCATTGTCTGTAGGAGGCCCTGGCTCATGAATCTGTGCAGCGGGAACGACCTCGGACCACCAGGGGCCGAGAAAACCACCGTCTCATGGGGCCGGACACTCATGGTCAGGGCAAAATCCAATATATACCTGGTGATATCCCGAGTGCTATTACAGATAGCGCAATAAACCAAAGTGCATTGTCTGTAGGAGGCCTTGGCGCATGAATCTGTGCAGCGGAACGACCTCGGACCACCAGCTGCCGAGAAAACCACCGTCTCATGGGGCAGGACACTCAGGATCGGGGAAAAATCCAATATACATCTGGTGATATCTCGGGTGCTTTTAGAGATAGCGCAATAAACCAAAGTGTATTATCTGCAGGAAGCCCTGGCGCATGATTCTTTCAGCGGGAACGACCTCGGACCACTAGGGGCCGAGAAAACCACCGGCTTATGGGGCCGGACACTCAGGGTCAGGGGAAAATCCAATATATATCTGGTGATATCTCGGGTGCTATTAGAGATACCGCAATAAACCAAAGTGAATTATCTGCAGGAGGCCCTGGCGCATGAATCTGTGCAGCAGGAACGACATCGGACCACCAGGGGCCGCGAAAATTACAGTTTTTCGGTATCCGTCACCCAAAGTAATGTAAAAATCCAGCATATATATGGACCTTTCTCGGGTGCTATTACAGATAGCGCAATAAATCAAAGTGCATTGTCTGTAGGAGGCCCTGGCGCATGAGTCTGTGCAGCGGGAACGACCTCGGACCACCAGGGGCCGAGAAAACCACCGACACATGGGGCCGGACACTCAGGGTCAGGGGAAAATCCAATATATATCTGGTGATATCTCGGGTTCTATTACAGATAGCGCAATAAATCAAAGTGCATTGTCTGTAGGAGACCCTGGCGCATGAATCTGGGCAGCGGGAACGACATTGGACCACCAGGGTCCGTGAAAATTATAGATTTTCGGTATCCGTCACCCAATTCCATGTAAAAATCCAGCATTTTTCTGGTGATATCTCGGGTTCTATTACAGATAGCGCGATAAATCAAAGTGCATTGTCTGCAGGAGGCCCTGGCGCATGAGTCTGTGAAGCAGGAATGACCTCGGCCCTCCAGGGGCCGAGAAACTTACAGATTTTCGGTGTCCGTCACCCAAAGTCATGTAAAAATCGAGCATATATATGGTGCTTTCTCGGGTGCTATTACAGATAGCGCAATAAATCAACGTGCATTGTCTGTAGGAGGCCCTGGCGCATGAATCCGTGCAGCGGGAACGACCTCGGACCACCAGGGGCCGAGAAAACCACCGTCTCATGGGGCCGGACTGTCAGGGTCAGGGAAAAATCCATTATATATCTGGTGATATCTCGGGTGCCATTGGAGATAGCGCAATAAACCAAAGTGAATTATCTGCAGGAGGCCCTGGCGCATGAATCTGTGCAGCGGGAACGACCTCGGTCCACCAGGGGCCGAGAAAATCACCGTCTCAAGGGGCCGGACACTCAGGGTCGGGGAAAAATCCAATATATATCTGGTGATATCTCGGGTGCTATTAGAGATAGCGCAATAAACCAAAGTGAATTGTCTGTAGGAGGCCCTGGCGCATGAATCTGAGCAGCGGGAACGACCTCGGATCACCACGAGCCGAGAAAACCACCATCTTATTGGGCCGGACACTCAGGGTCAGGGGAAAATACAATATATACCTGGTGTTATCTCGGGTGCTATTACAGATAATGCAATAAATCAAAGTGCATTGTCTGTAGGAGGACATGGCGCATGAATCTGTGCAGCCGGATCGACCTCGGACCACCAGGGGCCGAGAAAATCACCGTCTCATGGGGCCGGACAGTCAGGGTTAGGGAAAAATCCGATGTATATCTGGTGATATCTCGGGTGCTATAAGAGATAGCGCAATAAATCAAAGTGCATTGTCTGTAGGAGGCACTGGCGAAAGAATCTGTGCAGCAGGAACTACCTCGGACCACCAGGGGCCTAGAAAATTACAGATATTCGGAATCCGTCACCCAAGGTCATGTAAAAATCCAGCATATATATGGTGATATCTCGGGTGCTATTACAGATAGCGCAATAAATCAAAGTGCATTGACTGTAGGAGGCCCAGGCGCATGAATCTGTGCAGCGGGATCGACCTCGGACCACCAAGGGCCGAGAAAATCACCGTCTCATGGGGCCGGTCTGTCAGGGTCAGGTAAAAATCCAATATATATCTGGTGATATCTCGGGTGCTATTAGAGATAGGGAAATAAACCAAAGTGAATTATCTATAGGAGGCCCTGGCGCATGAATCTGTGCAGCGGGAACGACCTCGGGCCACCAGGGGCCGAGAAAACTACCGTCTCCTGGGGCCGGACAATCAGGGTCAGGGAAAAATTCAATATATATCTGGTGATATCTCGGGTGCTATTAGAGATAGCGCAATAAACCAAAGTAAATTGTCTGTAGGAGGCCCTGGCACATGAATCTGTGCAGGGGGATCGACCTCGGACCACCAGGGGCCGAGAAAACTACCGTCTCATGGGGCCGGACACTCAGGGTCAGGGAAAAATCCAATATATATCTGGTGATATCTCGGGTGCTATTAGAGATAGCGCAATAAACCAAAGTGAATTATCTGCAGGAGGCCCTGGCGCATGAATCTGTGCAGCGGGAATGAACTCGGACCACCAGGGGCCGAGAAAACCACCGTCTCATAGGGCCGGACACTCAGGATCAGGGAAAAATCCAATATATATCTGGTGATATCTCGGGTGCTATTACAGATAGCGCAATAAATCAAAGTGCATTGTCTGTAGGAGGCCCTGGCACATGAATCTGGGCAGCGGAAACGACCTCGGACCACCAGGGGCCGAGAAAATTACAGATTTTCGGTATCCGTCACCAAATGTCATGTAAAAATCCAGCATATATCTGGTGATATCTCGGGTTCTATTACAGATAGCACCATAAATCAAAGTGCGTTGTCTGCAGGAGGCCCTCGCGCATGATTCTGTGCAGCAGGAACGACCTCGGCCCTCCAGGGGCCGAGAAACTTACAAATATTCGGTGTCCGTCACCCAAAGTCATGCAAAAATCCAGTATATATACTGTGCTTTCTCGGGTGCTATTACAGATAGCGCAATAAATCAAAGTGCATTGTCTGTAGGAGGCCCTGGCTCATGAATCTGTGCAGCGGGAACGACCTCGGACCACCAGGGGCCGAGAAAACCACCGTCTCATGGGGCCGGACACTCAGGGTCAGGGCAAAATCCAATATATACCTGGTGATATCCCGAGTGCTATTACAGATAGCGCAATAAACCAAAGTGCATTGTCTGTAGGAGGCCCCGGCGCATGAATCTGTGCAGCGGAACGACCTCGGACCACCAGCTGCCGAGAAAACCACCGTCTCATGGGGCAGGACACTCAGGGTCGGGGAAAAATCCAATATACATCTGGTGATATCTCGGGTGCTATTAGAGATAGCGCAATAAACCAAAGTGTATTATCTGCAGGAAGCCCTGGCGCATGATTCTTTCAGCGGGAACGACCTCGGACCACTAGGGGCCGAGAAAATCACCGTCTCAAGGGGCCGGACACTCAGGGTCGGGGAAAAATCCAATATATATCTGGTGATATCTCGGGTGCTATTAGAGATAGCGCAATAAACCAAAGTGAATTGTCTGTAGGAGGCCCTGGCGCATGAATCTGTGCAGCGGGAACGACCTCGGACCACCAGGGGCCCAGAAAACCACCGTCTCCTGGGGCCGGACTGTCAGGGTCAGGGAAAAGTCCGATATATATCTGGTGATATCTCGGGTGCTATTAGAGATAGCGCAATAAATCAAAGTGCATTGTCTGTAGGAGGCACTGGCGAATGAATCTGTGAAGCAGGAACTACCTCGGACCACCAGGGGCCGAGAAAATTACAGATATTCGGAATCCGTCACCCAAGGTCATGTAAAAATCCAATATATATGTGGTGATATCTCGGGTGCTATTACAGATATCGCAATAAATCAAAGTGCATTGACTGTAGGAGGCACTGGCCAATGAATCTGTGCAGCAGGAACTACCTCGGTCCACCAGGGGCCGAGAAAATTACAGATATTCCGAATCCGTCACACAAGGTCATGTAAAAATCCAGCATATATCTGGTGATTTCTCGGGTGCTATTACAGATAGCGCAATAAACCAAAGTGAATTGTCTGCAGGAAGCCCTGGCGCATGAATCTGTTCAGCGGGATCGACCTCGGACCACCAGGGGCCGAGAAAACCACCGTCTCATGGGGTCGGACACTCAGGGTCAGAGAAAAATCCAATATATATCTGGTGATATCTCGGGTGCCATTAGAGATAGCGCAATAAATCAAAGTGCATTGTCTGTAGGAGGCACTGGCGAATGAATCTGTGCAGCAGGAACGACCTCGGACCACCAGGCGCCGAGAAAAATTACAGATATTTGGAATGCGTCACCCAAGGTCATGTAAAAATCCAGCATATATCTGGTGATATATCGGGTGCTATCACAGATAGCGCAATAAATCAAAGTGCACTTTCTGTAGGAGGCCCTGGCGCTTGAATCTGTGCAGCGGGATCGACCTCGGACCACCAAGGGCCGAGAAAATCACCGTTTCATGGGGCCGGACTGTCAGGGTCAGGGAAAAATCCAATATATATCTGGTGATATCTCGGGTGCTATTAGAGATAGGGAAATAAACCAAAGTGAATTATCTATAGGAGGCCCTGGCGCATGAATCTGTGCAGCGGGAACGACCTCGGGACACCAGGGGCCGAGAAAACTACCGTCTCCTGGGGCCGGACAATCAGGGTCAGGGAAAAATTCAATATATATCTGGTGATATCTCGGGTGCTATTAGAGATAGCGCAATAAACCAAAGTAAATTGTCTGTAGGAGGCCCTGGCGCATGAATCTGTGCAGGGGGATCGACCTCGGACCACCAGGGGCCGAGAAAACTACCGTCTCATGGGGCCGGACACTCAGGGTCAGGGAAAAATCCAATATATATCTGGTGATATCTCGGGTGCTATTAGAGATAGCGCAATAAACCAAAGTGAATTATCTGCAGGAGGCCCTGGCACATGAATCTGTGCAGCGGGAATGAACTCGGACCACCAGGGGCCGAGAAAACCACCGTCTCATAGGGCCGGACACTCAGGGTCAGGGAAAAATCCAATATATATCTGGTGATATCTCGGGTGCTATTACAGATAGCGCAATAAATCAAAGTGCATTGTCTGTAGGAGGCCCTGGCACATGAATCTGGGCAGCGGAAACGACCTCGGACCACCAGGGGCCGAGAAAATTACAGATTTTCGGTATCCGTCACGAAATGTCATGTAAAAATCCAGCATATATCTGGTGATATCTCGGGTTCTATTACAGATAGCACCATAAATCAAAGTGCGTTGTCTGCAGGAGGCCCTCGCGCATGATTCTGTGCAGCAGGAACGACCTCGGCCCTCCAGGGGCCGAGAAACTTACAGATTTTCGGTGTCCGTCACCCAAAGTCATGCAAAAATCCAGTATATATACGGTGCTTTCTCGGGTGCTATTACAGATAGCGCAATAAATCAAAGTGCATTGTCTGTAGGAGGCCCTGGCGCATGAATCTGGGCAGCGGGAACGACATTGGACCACCAGGGGCCGAGAAAATTATAGATTTTCGGTATCCGTCACCCAATTTGATGTAAAAATCCAGCATTTTTCTGGTGATATCTCGGGTTCTATTACAGATAGCGCGATAAATCAAAGTGCATTGTCTGCAGGAGGCCCTGGCGCATGAATCTGTGAAGCAGGAATGACCTCGGCCCTCCAGGGGCCGAGAAACTTACAGATTTTCGGTGTCCGTCACCCAAAGTCATGTAAAAATCCAGCATATATATGGTGCTTTCTCGGGTGCTATTACAGATAGCGCAATAAACCAAAGTGTATTATCTGCAGGAAGCCCTGGCGCATGATTCTTTCAGCGGGAACGACCTCGGACCACTAGGGGCCGAGAAAACCACCGGCTTATGGGGCCGGACACTCAGGGTCAGGGGAAAATCCAATATATATCTGGTGATATCTCGGGTGCTATTAGAGATTCCGCAATAAACCAATGTGAATTATCTGCAGGAGGCCCTGGCGCATGAATCTGTGCAGCAGGAACGACATCGGACCACCAGGGGCCGAGAAAATTACAGTTTTTCGGTATCCGTCACCCAAAGTAATGTAAAAATCCAGCATATATATGGAGCTTTCTCGGGTGATATTACAGATAGCGCAATAAATCAAAGTGCATTGTCTGTAGGAGACCCTGGCGCATGAATCTGGGCAGCGGGAACGACATTGGACCACCAGGGGCCGAGAAAATTATAGATTTTCGGTATCCGTCACCCAATTTGATGTAAAAATCCAGCATTTTTCTGGTGATATCTCGGGTTCTATTACAGATAGCGCGATAAATCAAAGTGCATTGTCTGCAGGAGGCCCCGGCGCATGAATCCGTGCAGCGGGAACGACCTCGGACCACCAGGGGCTGAGAAAACCACCGTCTCATGGGGCCGGACTGTCAGGGTCAGGGAAAAATCCATTATATATCTGGTGATATCTCGGGTGCCATTGGAGATAGCGCAATAAACCAAAGTGAATTATCTGCAGGAGGCCCTGGCGCATGAATCTGTGCAGCGGGAACGACCTCGGACCACCAGGGGCCGAGAAAATCACCGTCTCAAGGGGCCGGAAACTCAGGGTCGGGGAAAAATCCAATATATATCTGGTGATATCTCGGGTGCTATTTGAGATAGCGCAATAAACCAAAGTGAATTGTCTGTAGGAGGCCCTGGCGCATGAATCTGAGCAGCGGGAACGACCTCGGATCACCACGAGCCGAGAAAACCACCATCTCATTGGGCCGGAAACTCAGGGTCAGGGGAAAATACAATATATACCTGGTGTTATCTCGGGTGCTATTAGAGATAATGCAATAAATCAAAGTGCATTGTCTGTAGGAGGACATGGCGCATGAATCTGTGCAGCCGGATCGACCTCGGACCACCAGGGGCCGAGAAAATCACCGTCTCATGGGGCCGGACAGTCAGTGTTAGGGAAAAATCCGATGTATATCTGGTGATATCTCGGG
Source organism: Nomia melanderi (assembly GCF_051020985.1). Classification (NCBI taxonomy): domain Eukaryota; kingdom Metazoa; phylum Arthropoda; class Insecta; order Hymenoptera; family Halictidae; genus Nomia; species Nomia melanderi. The sequence goes on from NW_027475130.1 coordinate 2,225,262, forward strand.
TGCTATAAGAGATAGCGCAATAAATCAAAGTGCATTGTCTGTAGGAGGCACTGGCGATAGAATCTGTGCAGCAGGAACTACCTCGGACCACCAGGGGCCGAGAAAATTACAGATATTCGGAATCCGTCACCCAAGGTCATGTAAAAATCCAATATATATGTGGTGATATCTCGGGTGCTATTAGAGATAGCGCAATAAATCAAAGTGCATTGTCTGTTGGAGGCACTGGCGAATGAATCTGTGCAGCAGGAACGACCTCGGACCACCAGGCGCCGAGAAAATTACAGATATCTGGAATCCGTCACCCAAGGTCATGTAAAAATCCAGCATATATCTGGTGATATATCGGGTGCTATTACAGATAGCGCAATAAATCAAAGTGCACTTTCTGTAGGAGGCCCTGGCGCTTGAATCTGTGCAGCGGGATCGACCTCGGACCACCAAGGGCCGAGAAAATCACCGTCTCATGGGGCCGGACTGTCAGGGTCAGGGAAAAATCCAATATATATCTGGTGATATCTCGGGTGCTATTCGAGATAGGGAAATAAACCAAAGTGAATTATCTATAGGAGGCCATGGCGCATGAATCTGTGCAGCGGGAACGACCTCGGACCACCAGGGGCCGAGAAAACCACCGTCTCCTGGGGCCGGACAATCAGGGTCAGGGAAAAATTCAATATATATCTGGTGATATCTCGGGTGCTATTAGAGATAGCGCAATAAACCGAAGTAAATTGTCTGCAGGAGGCCCTGGCGCATGATCCTGTGCAGCGGGAACGACCTCGGACCACCAGGGGCCGAGAAAACCACCGTCTCATGGGGCCGGGCACTCATGGTCCGGGGAAAATCCAATATATATCTGGTGTTATCTCGGGTGCTATTAGAGATAGCGCAATAAATCAAAGCGCATTGTAAGTAGGAGGCCCTGGCGCATGAATCTGTGCAGTGGGATCGACCTCGGACCACCAGGGGCCGAGAAAACTACCGTCTCATGGGGCCGGACACTCAGGGTCGGGGAAAAATCCAATATATATCTGGTGATATCTCGGGTGCAATTACAGATAGCGCAATAAATCAAAGCGCATTGTCTGTAGGAGGCCCTGGCGCATGAATCTGTGCAGGGGGATCGACCTCGGACCACCAGGGGCCGAGAAAACTACCGTCTCATGGGGCCGGACACTCAGGGTCAGGGAAAAATCCAATATATATCTGGTGATATCTCGGGTGCAATTACAGATAGCGCAATAAATCAGAGTGCATTGTCTGTGGGAGGCCCTGGCGCATGAATCTGTGCAGCGGGATCGATCTCGGTCCACGAGGGACCGAGAAAACCACCGTCTCATGGGGCCGCACGCTCAGGGACAGGGGAAAAACCAATATATATATTGTGATATCTCGGGTGCTATTACAGATAGCGCAATAAATCAAAGTGCATCGTCTGTGGGAGGCCCTGGCGCATGAATCTGTGAAGCAGGAACTACCTCGGACCACCAGGGGCCGAGAAAATTACAGATATTCGGAATCCGTCACCCAAGGTCATGTAAAAATCCAATATATATGTGGTGATATCTCGGGTGCTATTACAGATATCGGAATAAATCAAAGTGCATTGTCTGTAGGAGGCACTGGCCAATGAATCTGTGCAGCAGGAACTACCTCGGTCCACCAGGGGCCGAGAAAATTACAGATATTCCGAATCCGTCACACAAGGTCATGTAAAAATCCAGCATATATCTGGTGATTTCTCGGGTGCTATTACAGATAGCGCAATAAACCAAACTGAATTGTCTGCAGGAAGCCCTGGCGCATGAATCTGTTCACCGGGATCGACCTCGGACCACCAGGGACCGAGAAAACCACCGTCTCATGGGGTCGGACACTCAGGGTCAGAGAAAAATCCAATATATATCTGGTGATATCTCGGGTGCTATTAGAGATAGCGCAATAAATCAAAGTGCATTGTCTGTAGGAGGCACTGGCGAATGAATCTGTGCAGCAGGAACGACCTCGGACCACCAGGCGCCGAGAAAATTACAGATATTTGGAATCCGTCACCCAAGGTCATGTAAAAATCCAGCATATATCTGGTGATATATCGGGTGCTATTACAGATAGCGCAATAAATCAAAGTGCACTTTCTGTAGGAGGCCCTGGCGCTTGAATCTGTGCAGCGGGATCGACCTCGGACCACCAAGGGCCGAGAAAATCACCGTCTCATGGGGCCGGACTGTCAGGGTCAGGGAAAAATCCAATATATATCTGGTGATATCTCGGGTGCTATTCGAGATAGGGAAATAAACCAAAGTGAATTATCTATAGGAGGCCCTGGCGCATGAATCTGTGCAGCGGGAACGACCTCGGACCACCAGGGGCCGAGAAAACCACCGTCTCCTGGGGCCGGACAATCAGGGACAGGGAAAAATTCAATATATATCTGGTGATATCTCGGGTGCTATTAGAGATAGCGCAATAAACCAAAGTAAATTGTCTGCAGGAGGCCCTGGCGCATGATCCTGTGCAGCGGGAACGACCTCGGACCACCAGGGGCCGAGAAAACCACCGTCTCATGGGGCCGGGCACTCATGGTCCGGGGAAAATCCAATATATATCTGGTGTTATCTCGGGTGCTATTAGAGATAGCGCAATAAATCAAAGCGCATTGTAAGTAGGAGGCCCTGGCGCATGAATCTGTGCAGCGGGATCGACCTCGGACCACCAGGGGCCGAGAAAACTACCGTCTCATGGGGCCGGACACTCAGGGTCAGGGAAAAATCCAATATATATCTGGTGATATCTCGGGTGCAATTACAGATAGCGCAATAAATCAAAGCGCATTGTCTGTAGGAGGCCCTGGCGCATGAATCTGTGCAGGGGGATCGACCTCGGACCACCAGGGGCCGAGAAAACTACCGTCTCATGGGGCCGGACACTCAGGGTCAGGGAAAAATCCAATATATATCTGGTGATATCTCGGGTGCAATTACAGATAGCGCAATAAATCAGAGTGCATTGTCTGTGGGAGGCCCTGGCGCATGAATCTGTGCAGCGGGATCGATCTCGGTCCACGAGGGACCGAGAAAACCACCGTCTCATGGGGCCGGACTGTCAGGTTCAGGGAAAAATCCAATATATATCTGGTGATATCTCGGGTGCTTTTAGGGATAGCGCAATAAACCAAAGTGATTTATCTGCAGGAGGCCCTGGCGCATGAATCTGGGCAGCGGGAACGACCTCGGACCACCAGGGGCCGAGACAAGCACCGTCTCATGGGGCCGGACACACAGGGGCCGGGAAAAATCCAATATATATCTGGTGATATCTCGGGTGCTATTAGAGATAGCGCAATAAACCAAAGTGATTTATCTGCAGGAGGCCCTGGCGCATGAATCTGTTCAGCAGGAACGACATCGGACCACCAGGGGCCGAGAAAATTACAGATTTTCGGTATCCGTCACACAAAGTCATGTAAAAATCCAGCATATATCTGGTGATATCTCGGGTGCTCTTAGATATAGCGCAATAAATCAAAGTGCATTGTCTGCAGGAGGCCCTGTCGCATGAATCTGTGCAGCGGTATCTACCACGGACCACCAGGGTCCGAGAAAATCACCGACACATGGGGCCGTGCACTCAGGGTCAGGGAAAAATCAAATATATATCTGGTGATATCTCGGGTGCTTTTAGGGATAGCGCTATAAACCAAAGTGATTTATCTGCAGGAGGCCCTGGCGCATGAATCTGGGCAGCGGGAACGACCTCGGACCACCAGGGGCCGAGACAAGCACCGTCTCATGGGGCCGGACACACAGGGGCAGGGAAAAATCCTATATATATCTGGTGATATCTGGGGTGCTATTAGAGATAGCGCAATAAACCAAAGTGAATTATCTGCAGGAGGCCCGGGCGCATGAATCTGTGCAGCGGGAACGACCTCGGACCACCAGGGTCCGAGAAAATCACCGACACATGGGGCCGGGCACTCTGATTCAGGGAAAAATCCAACATATATCTGGTGATATCTCGGGTTCTATTACAGATAGCGCGATAAATCAAAGTGCATTGTCTTTAGGAGGCCCGGGCGCATGAATCTGGCCAGCGGGAACGACCTCGGACCACCAGGGGCCGAGAAAACCACCGTCTCATGGGGCCGGACACTCAGTGTCAGGGGAAAATCCAATATATATCTGGTGATATCTCGGGTGCTATTACAGACAGCCCAATAAATCAAAGTGCATTGTCTGTAGGAGGCCCTGGCGCATGAATCCGGCCAGCGGGAACGACCTCGGACCACCAGGGGCCGAGAAAACCACCGTCTCATGGGGCCGGACTGTCAGGTTCAGGGAAAAATCCAATATATATCTGGTGATATCTCGGGTGCTTTTAGGGATAGCGCAATAAACCAAAGTGATTTATCTGCAGGAGGCCCTGGCGCATGAATCTGGGCAGCGGGAACGACCTCGGACCACCAGGGGCCGAGACAAGCACCGTCTCATGGGGCCGGACACACAGGGGCCGGGAAAAATCCAATATATATCTGGTGATATCTCGGGTGCTATTAGAGATAGCGCAATAAACCAAAGTGATTTATCTGCAGGAGGCCCTGGCGCATGAATCTGTTCAGCAGGAACGACATCGGACCACCAGGGGCCGAGAAAATTACAGATTTTCGGTATCCGTCACACAAAGTCATGTAAAAATCCAGCATATATCTGGTGATATCTCGGGTGCTCTTAGATATAGCGCAATAAATCAAAGTGCATTGTCTGCAGGAGGCCCTGTCGCATGAATCTGTGCAGCGGTATCTACCTCGGACCACCAGGGTCCGAGAAAATCACCGACACATGGGGCCGTGCACTCAGGGTCAGGGAAAAATCAAATATATATCTGGTGATATCTCGGGTGCTTTTAGGGATAGCGCTATAAACCAAAGTGATTTATCTGCAGGAGGCCCTGGCGCATGAATCTGGGCAGAGGGAACGACCTCGGACCACCAGGGGCCGAGACAAGCACCGTCTCATGGGGCCGGACACACAGGGGCAGGGAAAAATCCTATATATATCTGGTGATATCTCGGGTGCTATTAGAGATAGCGCAATAAACCAAAGTGAATTATCTGCAGGAGGCCCGGGCGCATGAATCTGTGCAGCGGGAACGACCTCGGACCACCAGGGTCCGAGAAAATCACCGACACATGGGGCCGGGCACTCTGATTCAGGGAAAAATCCAACATATATCTGGTGATATCTCGGGTTCTATTACAGATAGCGCGATAAATCAAAGTGCATTGTCTTTAGGAGGCCCGGGCGCATGAATCTGGCCAGCGGGAACGACCTCGGACCACCAGGGGCCGAGAAAACCACCGTCTCATGGGGCCGGACACTCAGTGTCAGGGGAAAATCCAATATATATCTGGTGATATCTCGGGTGCTATTACAGACAGCCCAATAAATCAAAGTGCATTGTCTGTAGGAGGCCCTGGCGCATGAATCTGTGCAGCAGGAACGACCTCAGACCACCAGGGGCCGAGAAAACCACCGTCTCATGGGGCCGGACACTCAGGGTCAGGGGAAAATCCAATATATATCTGGTGATATCTCGGGTGCTATTAGAGATAGCGCAATGAACCAAACGGAATTATCTGCAGGAGGACCTGGCGAATGAATCTGTGCAGCGGGAACGACCTCGGACCTCCAGGGGCCGAGAAAACCACTGTCTCATGGGGCCGGACACTCAGGGTCAGGGAAAAATCCAATATATATCTGGTGATATCTCGGGTGCTATTAGAGATAGCGCAATAAATCAAAGTGCACTTGTCCGTAGGAGGCCCTTGCGCATGAATCTGTTCAGCAGGAACGACATCGGACCACCAGGGGCCGAGAAAATTACAGATTTTCGGTATCCGTCACCCAAAGTCATGTAAAAATCCAGCATATATCTGGTGATATCTCGGGTGCTATTAGATATAGCGCAATAAATCAAAGGGCATTTTCTGCAGGAGGCCCTAGCGCATGAATCTGTGCAGCGGGAACGACCTCGGACCACCAGGGGTCGACGAAATCATCGTCTCATGGGGCCGGACTGTCAGGTTCAGGGAAAAATCCAATATATATCTGGTGATATCTCGGGTGCTTTTAGGGATAGCGCAATAAACCAAAGTGATTTATCTGCAGGAGGCCCTGGCGCATGAATCTGGGCAGCGGGAACGACCTCGGACCACCAGGGGCCGAGACAAGCACCGTCTCATGGGGCCGGACACACAGGGGCAGGGAAAAATCCAATATATATCTGGTGATATCTCGGGTGCTATTAGAGATAGCGCAATAAACCAAAGTGATTTATCTGCAGGAGGCCCTGGCGCATGAATCTGTTCAGCAGGAACGACATCGGACCACCAGGGGCCGAGAAAATTACAGATTTTCGGTATCCGTCACGCAAAGTCATGTAAAAATCCAGCATATATCTGGTGATATCTCGGGTGCTCTTAGATATAGCGCAATAAATCAAAGTGCATTGTCTGCAGGAGGCCCTGTCGCATGAATCTGTGCAGCGGTATCTACCTCGGACCACCAGGGTCCGAGAAAATCACCGACACATGGGGCCGTGCACTCAGGGTCAGGGAAAAATCAAATATATATCTGGTGATATCTCGGGTAGTATTAGAGATATCGCAATAAACCAAAGTGAATTATCTGCAGGAGGCCCTGCCACATGCATCTGTGCAGCGGGAATGACCTCGGACCACCAGGGTCCGAGAAAACCACCGACTCATGGGGCCGGACACTCAGGGTCAGGGAAAAATCAAATATATATCTGGTGTTATCTCGGGTGCTTTTAGGGATAGCGCTATAAACCAAAGTGATTTATCTGCAGGAGGCCCTGGCGCATGAATCTGGGCAGCGGGAACGACCTCGGACCACCAGGGGCCGAGACAAGCACCGTCTCATGGGGCCGGACACACAGGGGCAGGGAAAAATCCTATATATATCTGGTGATATCTCGGGTGCTATTAGAGATAGCGCAATAAACCAAAGTGAATTATCTGCAGGAGGCCCGGGCGCATGAATCTGTGCAGCGGGAACGACCTCGGACCACCAGGGTCCGAGAAAATCACCGACACATGGGGCCGGGCACTCTGATTCAGGGAAAAATCCAACATATATCTGGTGATATCTCGGGTTCTATTACAGATAGCGCGATAAATCAAAGTGCATTGTCTTTAGGAGGCCCGGGCGCATGAATCTGGCCAGCGGGAACGACCTCGGACCACCAGGGGCCGAGAAAACCACCGTCTCATGGGGCCGGACACTCAGTGTCAGGGGAAAATCCAATATATATCTGGTGATATCTCGGGTGCTATTACAGACAGCCCAATAAATCAAAGTGCATTGTCTGTAGGAGGCCCTGGCGCATGAATCTGTGCAGCAGGAACGACCTCAGACCACCAGGGGCCGAGAAAACCACCGTCTCATGGGGCCGGACACTCAGGGTCAGGGAAAAATCTAATATATATCTGGTGATATCTCGGGTGCTATTACAGATCGCGCAATAAATCAAAGTGCATTGTCTGTAGGAGGCCCTTGCGCATGAATCCGGCCAGCGGGAACGACCTCGGACCACCAGGGGCCGAGAAAACCACCGTCTCATGGGGCCGGACTGTCAGGGTCAGGGAAAAATCCAATATATATCTGGTGATATCTCGGGTGCTATTAGAGATAGCGCAGTAAACCAAAGTGAGTTATCTGCAGGAGGCCCGGGCGCATGAATCTGTGCAGCGGGAACGACCTCGGACCACCAGGAGCCGAGAAAATTACAGACTTTCGATATCCGTCACCCAAAGTCATGTAAAAATCCAGCATATATATGGTGCTTTCTCGGGTGCTATTACAGATATCGCAATAAATCAAAGTGCATTGTCTGTAGGAGGCCCTGGCGCATGAATCTGGGCAGCGGGAACGACCTCGGACCACCAGGGGCCGAGAATACCACCGTCTCATGGGGCCGGACACTCAGGGTCAGGGGAAAATCCAATATATATCTGGTGATATCTCGGGTGCTATTAGAGATAGCCCAATAAACCAAAGCGAATTACCTGCAGGAGGCCGTGGTGCATGCATCTGTGCAGCGGGATCGACCTCGCACCACCAGGGGCCGAGAAAACCACCGTCTGATGGGGCCGGACACTCAGGGTCAGGGGAAAATCCAATATATATCTGGTGATATGTCGGGTGCTATTAGAGATAGAGCAATAAATCAAAGTGCATTGTCCGTAGGAGGCCCTTGCGCATGAATCTGTGCAGCAGGAACGACATCGCACCACAAGGGGATAAGAAAATTACAGATTTTCGGTATCCGTCACCCAAAGTCATGTAAAAATCCAGCATATGTCTGGTGATATCTCGGGTGCTATTAGATGTAGCGCAATAAATCAAAGTGCATTGTCTGTAGGAGGCCCTGGCGCATGCATCTGTGCAGCGGGAATGACCTCGGACCACCAGGGGCCGATAAAACCACCGTCTCATGGGGCCGGACACTCAGGGTCAGGGGAAAATCCAGTATATATCTGGTGATATCTCGGGTGCTATTAGAGATAGCGCAATAAACCAAAGTGAATTATCTGCAGGAGGCCCTGGCGCATGCATCTGTGCAGCGGGATCGACCTCGGACCACCAGGGGCCGAGAAAACCACCGTCTGATGGGGCCGGACACTCAGGGTCTGGGGAAAATCTAATATATATCTGGTGATATCTCGGGTGCTATTACAGATCGCGCAATAAATCAAAGTGCATTGTCTGTAGGAGGCTCTTGCGCATGAATCCGGCCAGCGGGAACGACCACGGACCACCAGGGGCCGAGACAACCACCGTCTCATGGTGCCGGACACGCAGGGTCAGGGAAAAATCCAATATATATCTGGTGATATCTCGGGTGCTTTTAGGGATAGCGCAATAAACCAAAGTGATTTATCTGTAGGAGGCCCTGCCGCATGAATCTGGGCAGCGGGAACGACCTCGGACCACGAGGGGCCGAGACAAGCACCGTCTCATGGGGCCGGACACACAGGGGCAGGGAAAAATCCAATATATATCTGGTGATATCTCGGGTGCTATTACAGACAGCCCAATAAATCAAAGTGCATTGTCTGTAGGAGGCCCTGGCGCATGAATCTGTGCAGCGGGAACGACCTCAGACCACCAGGGGCCGAGAAAACCACCGTCTCATGGGGCCGGACACTCAGAGTCAGGGAAAAATCTAATATATATCTGGTGATATCTCGGGTGCTATTACAGATCGCGCAATAAATCAAAGTGCATTGTCTGTAGGAGGCCCTTGCGCATGAATCCGTCCAGCGGGAACGACCTCGGACCACCAGGGGCCGAGAAAACCACCGTCTCATGGGGCCGGACTGTCAGGGTCAGGGAAAAATCCAACATATATCTGGTGATATCTCGGGTGCTATTAGAGATAGCGCAATAAACCAAAGTGAGTTATCTGCAGGAGGCCCGGGCGCATGAATCTGTGCAGCGGGAACGACCTCGGACCACCAGGAGCCGAGAAAACCACCGTCTCATGGGGCCGGACTGTCAGGGTCAGGGAAAAATCCTATATATATCTGGTGATATCTCGGGTGCTATTATAGATAGCGCAATAAATCAAAGTGCATTGTCCGTAGAAGGCCCTGGCGCAAGAATCTGGGCGGCGGGAACGACCTCGTACCACCAGGGGCCGAGAAAACCACCGTCTCATGGGGCCGGACACTCAGGGTCAGGGAAAAATCTAATATATATCTGGTGATATCTCGGGTGCTATTACAGATCGCGCAATAAATCAAAGTGCATTGTCTGTAGGAGGCCCTTGCGCATGAATCCGGCCAGCGGGAACGACCTCGGACCACCAGGGGCCGAGAAAACCACCGTCTCATGGGGCCGGACTGTCAGGGTCAGGGAAAAATCCAATACATATCTGGTGATATCTCGGGTGGTATTAGAGATAGCGCAATAAACCAAAGTGAGATATCTGCAGGAGGCCCGGGCGCATGAATCTGTGCAGCGGGAACGACCTCGGACCACCAGGAGCCGAGAAAACCACCGTCTCATGGGGCCGGACTGTCAGGGTCAGGGGAAAATCCTATATATACCTGGTGATATCTCGGGTGCTATTATAGATAGCGCAATAAATCAAAGTGCATTGTCCGTAGGAGGCCCTGGCGCATGATTCTGGGCGGCGGGAACGACCTCGGACCACCAGGGGCCGAGAAAACCACCGTCTCATGAGGCCGGACACTCAGGGTCAGGGGAAAATCCAGTATATATCTGGTGATATCTCGGGTGCTATTAGAGATTGCGCAATAAACCAAAGTAAATTATCTGCAGGAGGCCCTGGCGCATGCATCTGGGCAGCGGGAACGACCTCGGACTACCAGAGGCCGGGAAAACCACCATCTCATGGGGCCGGACACTCAGGGTCAGGGGAAAATCCAATATATATCTGGTGATATCTCGGGTGCTATTAGAGATAGCGCAATAAACCAAAGTGAATTACCTGCAGGACTCCCTGGCGCATGCATCTGTGCAGCGGGAACGACCACGGATCACCAGGGACCGAGAAAACCACCGTCTCATGGGGCCGGACAGTCATAGTCGGGGAAAAATCCAATATATATCTGGTGATATCTCGGGTGCTATTAGAGATAGCGCAATAAATCAAAGTGCATTGTCTGTAGGAGGCACTGGCGAATGAATCTGTGAAGCAGGAACTACCTCGGACCACCAGGGGCCGAGAAAATTACAGATATTCGGAATCCGTCACCCAAGGTCATGTAAAAATCCAATATATATGTGGTGATATCTCGGATGCTATTACAGATATCGCAATAAATCAAAGTGCATTGTCTGTAGGAGGCACTGGCCAATGAATCTGTGCAGCAGGAACTACCTCGGTCCACCAGGGGCCGAGAAAATTACAGATATTCCGAATCCGTCACACAAGGTCATGTAAAAATCCAGCATATATCTGGTGATTTCTCGGGTGCTATTACAGATAGCGCAATAAACCAAAGTGAATTGTCTGCAGGAAGCCCTGGCGCATGAATCTGTTCAGCGGGATCGACCTCGGACCACCAGGGGCCGAGAAAACCACCGTCTCATGGGGCCGGGCACTCATGGTCCGGGGAAAATCCAATATATATCTGGTGTTATCTCGGGTGCTATTAGAGATAGCGCAATAAATCAAAGCGCATTGTAAGTAGGAGGCCCTGGCGCATGAATCTGTGAGCGGTATCGACCTCGGACCACCAGGGGCCGAGAAAACTACCGTCTCATGGGGCCGGACACTCAGGGTCAGGGAAAAATCCAATATATATCTGGTGATATCTCGGGTGCAATTACAGATAGAGCAATAAATCAAAGCGCATTGTCTGTAGGAGGCCCTGGCGCATGAATCTGTGCAAGGGGATCGACCTCGGACCACCAGGGGCCGAGAAAACCACCGTCTCATAGGGCCGGTCACTCAGGGTCAGGGAAAAATCCAATATATATCTGGTGATATCTCGGGTGCTATTACAGATAGCGCAATAAATCAAAGTGGAATGTCTGTAGGAGGCCCTGGCACATGAATCTGGGCAGCGGAAACGACCTCGGACCACCAGGGGCCGAGAAAATTACAGATTTTCGGTATCCGTCACCAAATGTCATGTAAAAATCCAGCATATATCTGGTGATATCTCGGGTTCTATTACAGATAGCACCATAAATCAAAGTGCGTTGTCTGCAGGAGGCCCTCGCGCATGATTCTGTGAAGCAGGAACGACCTCGGCCCTCCAGGGGCCGAGAAACTTACAAATATTCGGTGTCCGTCACCCAAAGTCAAGCAAAAATCCAGTATATATACGGTGTTTTCTCGGGTGCTATTACAGATAGCGCAATAAATCAAAGTGCATTGTCTGTAGGAGGCCCTGGCTCATGAATCTGTGCAGCGGGAACGACCTCGGACCACCAGGGGCCGAGAAAACCACCGTCTCATGGGGCCGGACACTCAGGGTCAGGGCAAAATCCAATATATACCTGGTGATATCCCGAGTGCTATTATAGATAGCGCAATAAACCAAAGTGCATTGTCTGTAGGAGGCCCTGCCGCATGAATCTGTGCAGCGGGAACGACCTCGGACCACCAGCTGCCGAGAAAACCACCGTCTCATGGGGCAGGACACTCAGGGTCGGAGAAAAATCCAATATACATCTGGTGATATCTCGGGTGCTATTAGAGATAGCGCAATAAACCAAAGTGTATTATCTGCAGCAAGTCCTGGCGCATGATTCTTTCAGCGGGAACGACCTCGAACCACTAGGGGCCGAGAAAACCACCGGCTCATGGGGCCGGACACTCGGGGTCAGGGGAAAATCCAATATATATCTGGTGATATCTCGGGTGCTATTACAGATAGCGCAATAAATCAAAGTGCATTGTCTGTAGGAGACCCTGGCGCATGAATCTGGGCAGCGGGAACGACATCGGACAACCAGGGGCCGAGAAAATTATAGATTTTCGGTATCCGTCACCCAATTTCATGTAAAAATCCAGCATTTTTCTGGTGGTATCTCGGGTTCTATTACAGATAGCGCGATAAATCAAAGTGCATTGTCTGCAGGAGGCCCTGGCGCATGAATCTGCGAAGCAGGAACGACCTCGGCCCTCCAGGGGCCGAGAAACTTACAGATTTTCGGTGTCCGTCACCCAAAGTCATGTAAAAATCCAGCATATATATGGTGCTTTCTCGGGTGCTATTACAGATAGCGCAATAAATCAAAGTGCATTGTCTGTAGGAGGCCCTGGCGCATGAATCCGTGCAGCGGGAACGACCTCGGACCACCAGGGGCCGAGAAAACCACCGTCTCATGGGGCCGGACTGTCAGGGTCAGGGAAAAATCCATTATATATCTGGTGATATCTCGGGTGCCATTGGAGATGGCGCAATAAACCAAAGTGAATTATCTGCAGGAGGCCCTGGCGCATGAATCTGTGCAGCGGGAACGACCTCGGACCACCAGGGGCCGAGAAAATCACCGTCTCAAGGGGCCGGACACTGAGGGTCGGGGAAAAATCCAATATATATCTGGTGATATCTCGGGTGCTATTAGAGATAGCGCAATAAACCAAAGTGAATTGTCTGTAGGAGGCCCTGGCGCATGAATCTGGGCAGCGGGAACGACCTCGGATCACCACGAGCCGAGAAAACCACCATCTCATTGGGCCGGACACTAAGGGTCAGGGGAAAATACAATATATACCTGGTGTTATCTCGGGTGCTATTACAGATAATGCAATAAATCAAAGTGCATTGTCTGTAGGAGGACATGGCGCATGAATCTGTGCAGCCGGATCGACCTCGGACCACCAGGGGCCGAGAAAATCACCGTCTCATGGGGCCGGACTGTCAGGGTTAGGGAAAAATCCGATGTATATCTGGTGATATCTCGGGTGCTATAAGAGATAGCGCAATAAATCAAAGTGCATTGTCTGTAGGAGGCACTGGCAAATGAATCTCTGCAGCAGGAACTACCTCGGACCACCAGGGGCCGAGAAAATTACAGATATTCGGAATCCGTCACCCAAGGTCATGTAAAAATCCAGCATAAATCTGGTGATATCTCGGGTGCTATTACAGATAGCGCAATAAATCAAAGTGCATTGACTGTAGGAGGCCCTGGCGCATGAATCTGTGCAGCGGGAACGACCTCGGACCACCAGGGGCCCAGAAAACCACCGTCTCATGGGGCCGGACTGTCAGGGTCAGGGAAAAGTCCGATATATATCTGGTGATATCTCGGGTGCTATTAGAGATAGCGCAATAAATCAAAGGGCATTGTCTGTAGGAGGCACTGGCAAATGAATCTGTGAAGCAGGAACTACCTCGGACCACCAGGGGCCGAGAAAATTACAGATATTCGGAATCCGTCACCCAAGGTCATGTAAAAATCCAACATATATCTGGTGATATCTCGGGTGCTATTACAGATAGCGCAATAAATCAAAGTGCATTGACTGTAGGAGGCCCTGGCGCATGAATCTGTGCTGCGGGAACGACCTCGGACCACCAGGGGCCCAGAAAACCACCGTCTCATGGGGCCGGACTGTCAGGGTCAGGGAAAAGTCCGATATATATCTGGTGATATCTCGGGTGCTATTAGAGATAGCGCAATAAATCAAAGTGCATTGTCTGTAGGAGGCACTGGCGAATGAATCTGTGAAGCAGGAACTACCTCGGACCACCAGGAGCCGAGAAAATTACAGATATTCGGAATCCGTCACCCAAGGTCATGTAAAAATCCAGCATATATCTGGTGATATCTCGGGTGCTATTACAGATAGCGCAATAAATCAAAGTGCATTGCCTGTAGGAGGCCCTGGCGCATGAATCTGTGCAGCGGGAACGACCTCGGACCACCAGGGGCCCAGAAAACCACCGTCTCATGGGGCCGGACTGTCAGGGTCAGGGAAAAGTTCGATATATATCTGGTGATATCTCGGGTGCTATTAGAGATAGCGCAATAAATCAAAGTGCATTGTCTGTAGGAAGCCCTGGCGAATGAATCTGTGCAGCGGGATCGACCTCGGACCACGAGGGACCGAGAAAACCATCGACACATGGGGCCGGACTGTCAGGGTCAAGGAAAAATCCAATATATATCTGGTGATATCGCGGGTGCTATTAGAGATAGCGCAATAAATCAAAGTGCATTGTCTACAGAAGGCCCTAGCGCATGAATCCGTGCGGGCGGGATCGAACTCGGACCACCAGGCGTCGAGAAAGCCACCGAAACATGGGGCCGGGCACTCAGGGCCAGGGAAAAATCCAATAAATATCTGGTGATATCTCGGGTGCTATTACAGATAGCGCAATAAATCAAAGTGCATTGTCTGCAAGAGGCCCTAGCGCATGAGTCTGTGCAGCGGGAACGACCTCGGACCACCAGGGGCCGAGAAAACCACCGTCTCATGGGGTCGGACACTCAGGGTCAGAAAAAAATCCAATATATATCTTGTGATATCTCGGGTGCTATTACAGATAGCGCAATAAATCAAAGTGCATTGTCTGTAGGAGGGCCTGGCGGATGAATCTGTTCAGCGGGATCGACCTCGGACCACCAGGGCCCGAGAAAACCACCGTCTCATGGGGCCGGACACTCAGGGTCAGGGGAAAATACAATATATACCTGGTGATATCTCGGGTGCTATTACAGATAGCGCAATAAATCAAAGTGCATTGTCTGTAGGAGGCCATTGCGCATGAATCTGTGCAGCGGGATCGACCTCGGACCACCAGGGGACGAGAAAACCACCGTCTCATGGGGTCGGACACTCAGGGTCAGAAAAAAATCCAATATATATCTTGTGATATCTCGGGTGCTATTACAGATAGCGCAATAAATCAAAGTGCATTGTCTGTAGGAGGGCCTGGCGGATGAATCTGTGCAGCGGGATCGACCTCGGACCACCAGGGGCCGAGAAAATCACCGTCTCATGGGGCCGGACTGTCAGGGTCAGGGAAAAATCCAATATATATCTGGTGATATCTCGGGTGCTATTCGAGATAGCTATTACAGATAGCGCAATAAATCAAAGTGCATTGTCTGTAGGAGGCCCTGTCGCATGAATCTGTGCAGCGGGAACGACCTCGGACCACCAGGGGCCCAGAAAACCACCGTCTCATGGGGCCGGACTGTCAGGGTTACGGAAACATCCAATATATATCTGGTGATATCTCCTGTGCTATTAGAGATAGAGAAATAAATCAAAGTGCATTGTCTGCAGGAGGCCCGAGCGCATAAATCCGTGCGGGCGGGATCGACCTCGGACCACCAGGGGTCGAGAAAACCACCGAAACATGGGGCCGGGCACTCAGGGCCAGGGAAAAATCCAGCATATATCTGGTGATATCTCTGGTGCTATTAGAGATAGCGAAATAAATCAAAGTACATTGTCTGTAGGAGGCCCTGGCGCATGAATCTGTGCAGCAGGAACGATCTCGAAGCACCATGGACCGAGAAAAACCAACGACACATGGGGCCGGACTGTCAGGATCAGGGAAAAATACAATATATATCTGGTGATATCTCGGGTGCTATTAGAGATAGCGCAATAAACCAAAGTGCATTATCTGCAGGGGGCCCTGGCGCATGAATCCGTGCGGGCGGGCTCGACCTCGGACCACCAGGGGTCGAGAAAATCACCGAAACATGGGGCCTGGCACTCAGGGCCAGGGAAAAATCCAATATATATCTGGTGATATCTCGGGTGCTATTAGAGATAGCGCAATAAATCAAAGTGCATTGTCTGCAGGAGGCCCTGGCGTATGAATCTGTGGAGCGGGAACGATCACGGACCACCAGGGGCCGAGAAAATCACCGTCTAATGGGATCGGACACTCAGGGTCAGGGAAAAATCCAATATATATCTGGTGATATCTCGGGTGCTATTACAGATAGCGCAATAAATCAAAGTGCATTGTCTGCAGGAGGCCTTAGCGCATGAATCTGCGCAGCGGGAACGACCTCGGACCACCTGGGGCCGAGAAAACCACCGTCTCATGCGGCCGGACACTCAGGGTCAGGGGAAAATCCAATATATATATGGTGATATCTCGGGTGCTATTACAGATAGTGCAATAAATCAAAGTGCATTGTCTGTAGGAGACCCTGGCGCATGAATCTGTGCAGCGGGATCGACCTAGAACCACCAGGGGCCGAGAAAATCACCGTCTCATGGAGCCGGACTGTCAGGGTCAGGGAAAAATCCAATATATATCTGGCGATATCTCGGGTGCTATTAGAGATAGCGCAATATACCAACGTGAATTGTCTGTAGGAGGCCCTGGCGCATGAATCTGTGCAGCGGGAACTACCTCCGACCACCAGGGGCCGAGAAAATTACAGATATTCGGAATCCGTCACCCAAGGTCATGTAAAAATCCATGACATATCTGGTGATATCTTCGGTGCTATTATAGATAGCGCAATAAACCAAAGTGAATTGTCTGCAGGAAGCCTTGGCGCATGAATCTGTTCAGCGTGATCGTCCTCGGACCACCAGGGGTCGAGAAAACCTCCGAAACATGGGGCCGGACACTCAGGGTCGGGGTTAATCCAATATATATATGGTGATATCTCGGGTGCTATTACAGATAGCGCAATAAACCAAAGTGAATTATCTGCAGGAGGCCCTGGCGCATGAATTTGTGCAGGGGGAACGACCTCGGACCACCAGGGCCCGAGAAAACCACCGTCTCATGGCGTCGGACACTCGGGGTCAGGGAAAAATCCAATATATATCTGGCGATATCTCGGGTGCTATTAGAGATAGCGCAATAAACCAACGTGCATTGTCTGCAGCAGGCCCTGGCGCATGAATCTGTGCAGCGGGATCGACCTCGGACCACCAGGGGCCGAGAAAACCAGCGTCTCATGGGGTCGGACACTCAGGGTCAGGGAAAAATCCAATATATATCTGGTGATATCTCGGGTGCTATTAGAGATAGCGCAATAAATCAAAGTGAATTGTCTGTAGGAGGCCCTGGCGCATGAATCTGTGCAGCGCTATCGACCTCGGACCACCAGGGAACGAGAAAATCACAGTCTCATGGGGCCGGACTGTCAGGGTCAGGGAAAAATCCAATATATATCTGGCGATATCTCGGGTGCTATTAGAGATAGCGCAATAAACCAAAGTGCATTGTCTGCAGCAGGCCCTGGCGCATGAATCTGTGCAGCGGAATCGACCTCGGACCACGAGGGACCGAGAAAACCATCGACACATGGGGCAGGACTGTCAGGGTCAACGAAAAATCCAATATATATCTGGTGATATCTCGGGTGCTATTAGAGATAGCGCAATAAACCAAAGTGCATTGTCTGCAGCAGGCCCTGGCGCATGAATCTGTGCAGCAGGATCGACCACGGACCACCAGGCGCCGAGAAAACCACCGACACATCGGGCCGGACTGTCAGGGTCAACGAAAAATCCAATATATATCTGGTGATATCTCGGGTGCTATTACAGATAGCGATATAAATCAAAGTGCATTGTCTCTAGCATGCCCTGGCGCAGGAATCTGTGCAGCGGGATCAACCTCGGACCACCAGGGGCCGAGAAAACCAGCGTCTCATGGGGTCGGACACTCAGGGTCACGGAAAAATCCAATATATATCTGGTGATATCTCGGGTGCTATTACAGATAGCGCAATAAATCAAAGTGAATTGTCTGTAGGAGGCCCTGGCGCATGAATCTGTGCAGCGTTATCGACCTCGGACCACCAGGGAACGAGAAAATCACAGTCTCATGAGGCCGGAATGTCAGGGTCAGGGAAAAATCCAATATATATCTGGTGATATCTCGGGTGATATTAGAGATAGCGCAATAAATCAAAGTGCATTGTGTGTAGGAGGCCCTGGCGCATGAACCTGGCCAGCGGGAACGACCTCGGACCACCAGGGACCGAGAAAACCACCGTCTCATGCGGCCGGACACTCAGGATCAGGGGAAAATTCAATATATATATGGTTATATCTAGGGTGCTTTTACAGATAGCGCAATAAACCAAAGTGCATTGTCTGTAGGAGGCACTGGCGCATGAATCTGTGCAGCGGGAACGACCTCGAACCACCAGAGGCTGAGAAAACCACCGACACATGGGGCCGGACTGTCAGGGTCGGGGAAAAACCCAATATATATCTGGTGATAAATCGGGTGCTATTACAGATAGCGCAATAAACCAAAGAGAATTGTCTGCAGGAAGCCCTGGCGCATGAATCCGTTCAGCGGGATCGACTTCGGACCACGATGGACCGAGAAAACCATCGACACATGGGGCCGGACACTCAGGGTCAGGGAAAAATCCAATATATATCTGGTGATAAATCGGGTGCTATTAGAGATAGCGCAATAAATCAAAGTGCATTGTCTGCAGGAGGCCCTAGCGCATGAATCTGTGCAGCGGGATCGACCTCGGACCACGAGGGACCGAGAAAACCATCGACACATGGGGCCGGACTGTCAGGGTCAAGGAAAAATCCAATATATATCTGGTGATATCGCGGGTGCTATTAGAGATAGCGCAATAAATCAAAGTGCATTGTCTACAGGAGGCCCTAGCGCATGAATCCGTGCGGGCGGGATCGAACTCGGACCACCAGGCGTCGAGAAAGCCACCGAAACATGGGGCCGGGCACTCAGGGCCAGGGAAAAATCCAATAAATATCTGGTGATATCTCGGGTGCTATTACAGATAGCGCAATAAATCAAAGTGCATTGTCTGTAGGAGGGCCTGGCGGATGAATCTGTTCAGCGGGATCGACCTCGGACCACCAGGGCCCGAGAAAACCACCGTCTCATGGGGCCGGACACTCAGGGTCAGGGGAAAATACAATATATACCTGGTGATATCTCGGGTGCTATTACAGATGGCGCAATAAATCAAAGTGCATTGTCTGTAGGAGGCCATGGCGCATGAATCTGTGCAGCGGGATCGACCTCGGACCACCAGGGGACGAGAAAACCACCGTCTCATGGGGTCGGACACTCAGGGTCAGAAAAAAATCCAATATATATCTTGTGATATCTCGGGTGCTATTACAGATAGCGCAATAAATCAAAGTGCATTGTCTGTAGGAGGGCCTGGCGGATGAATCTGTGCAGCGGGATCGACCTCGGACCACCAGGGGCCGAGAAAATCACCGTCTCATGGGGCCGGACTGTCAGGGTCAGGGAAAAATCCAATATATATCTGGTGATATCTCGGGTGCTATTCGAGATAGCTATTACAGATAGCGCAATAAATCAAAGTGCATTGTCTGTAGGAGGCCCTGTCGCATGAATCTGTGCAGCGGGAACGACCTCGGACCACCAGGGGCCCAGAAAACCACCGTCTCATGGGGCCGGACTGTCAGGGTTACGGAAACATCCAATATATATCTGGTGATATCTCCTGTGCTATTAGAGATAGAGAAATAAATCAAAGTGCATTGTCTGCAGGAGGCCCGAGCGCATAAATCCGTGCGGGCGGGATCGACCTCGGACCACCAGGGGTCGAGAAAACCACCGAAACATGGGGCCGGGCACTCAGGGCCAGGGAAAAATCCAGCATATATCTGGTGATATCTCTGGTGCTATTAGAGATAGCGAAATAAATCAAAGTACATTGTCTGTAGGAGGCCCTGGCGCATGAATCTGTGCAGCAGGAACGATCTCGGAGCACCATGGACCGAGAAAAACCAACGACACATGGGGCCGGACTGTCAGGATCAGGGAAAAATACAATATATATCTGGTGATATCTCGGGTGCTATTAGAGATAGCGCAATAAACCAAAGTGCATTATCTGCAGGGGGCCCTGGCGCATGAATCCGTGCGGGCGGGCTCGACCTCGGACCACCAGGGGTCGAGAAAATCACCGAAACATGGGGCCTGGCACTCAGGGCCAGGGAAAAATCCAATATATATCTGGTGATATCTCGGGTGCTATTAGAGATAGCGCAATAAATCAAAGTGCATTGTCTGCAGGAGGCCCTGGCGTATGAATCTGTGGAGCGGGAACGATCACGGACTACCAGGGGCCGAGAAAATCACCGTCTAATGGGATCGGACACTCAGGGTCAGGGAAAAATCCAATATATATCTGGTGATATCTCGGGTGCTATTACAGATAGCGCAATAAATCAAAGTGCATTGTCTGCAGGAGGCCTTAGCGCATGAATCTGCGCAGCGGGAACGACCTCGGACCACCTGGGGCCGAGAAAACCACCGTCTCATGCGGCCGGACACTCAGGGTCAGGGGAAAATCCAATATATATATGGTGATATCTCGGGTGCTATTACAGATAGTGCAATAAATCAAAGTGCATTGTCTGTAGGAGACCCTGGCGCATGAATCTGTGCAGCGGGATCGACCTAGAACCACCAGGGGCCGAGAAAATCACCGTCTCATGGAGCCGGACTGTCAGGGTCAGGGAAAAATCCAATATATATCTGGCGATATCTCGGGTGCTATTAGAGATAGCGCAATATACCAACGTGAATTGTCTGTAGGAGGCCCTGGCGCATGAATCTGTGCAGCGGGAACTACCTCCGACCACCAGGGGCCGAGAAAATTACAGATATTCGGAATCCGTCACCCAAGGTCATGTAAAAATCCATGACATATCTGGTGATATCTTCGGTGCTATTATAGATAGCGCAATAAACCAAAGTGAATTGTCTGCAGGAAGCCTTGGCGCATGAATCTGTTCAGCGTGATCGTCCTCGGACCACCAGGGGTCGAGAAAACCTCCGAAACATGGGGCCGGACACTCAGGGTCGGGGTTAATCCAATATATATATGGTGATATCTCGGGTGCTATTACAGATAGCGCAATAAACCAAAGTGAATTATCTGCAGGAGGCCCTGGCGCATGAATTTGTGCAGGGGGAACGACCTCGGACCACCAGGGCCCGAGAAAACCACCGTCTCATGGTGTCGGACACTCGGGGTCAGGGAAAAATCCAATATATATCTGGCGATATCTCGGGTGCTATTAGAGATAGCGCAATAAACCAACGTGCATTGTCTGCAGCAGGCCCTGGCGCATGAATCTGTGCAGCGGGATCGACCTCGGACCACCAGGGGCCGAGAAAACCAGCGTCTCATGGGGTCGGACACTCAGGGTCAGGGAAAAATCCAATATATATCTGGTGATATCTCGGGTGCTATTAGAGATAGCGCAATAAACCAAAGTGCATTGTCTGCAGCAGGCCCTGGCGCATGAATCTGTGCAGCAGGATCGACCACGGACCACCAGGCGCCGAGAAAACCACCGACACATCGGGCCGGACTGTCAGGGTCAACGAAAAATCCAATATATATCTGGTGATATCTCGGGTGCTATTACAGATAGCGATATAAATCAAAGTGCATTGTCTGCAGCATGCCCTGGCGCAGGAATCTGTGCAGCGGGATCAACCTCGGACCACCAGGGGCCGAGAAAACCAGCGTCTCATGGGGTCGGACACTCAGGGTCACGGAAAAATCCAATATATATCTGGTGATATCTCGGGTGCTATTACAGATAGCGCAATAAATCAAAGTGAATTGTCTGTAGGAGGCCCTGGCGCATGAATCTGTGCAGCGATATCGACCTCGGACCACCAGGGAACGAGAAAATCACAGTCTCATGAGGCCGGAATGTCAGGGTCAGGGAAAAATCCAATATATATCTGGTGATATCCCGGGTGATATTAGAGATAGCGCAATAAATCAAAGTGCATTGTGTGTAGGAGGCCCTGGCGCATGAACCTGGCCAGCGGGAACGACCTCGGACCTCCAGGGACCGAGAAAACCACCGTCTCATGCGGCCGGACACTCAGGATCAGGGGAAAATTCAATATATATATGGTTATATCTAGGGTGCTTTTACAGATAGCGCAATAAACCAAAGTGCATTGTCTGTAGGAGGCACTGGCGCATGAATCTGTGCAGCGGGAACGACCTCGAACCACCAGAGGCTGAGAAAACCACCGACACATGGGGCCGGACTGTCAGGGTCGGGGAAAAACCCAATATATATCTGGTGATAAATCGGGTGCTATTACAGATAGCGCAATAAACCAAAGAGAATTGTCTGCAGGAAGCCCTGGCGCATGAATCCGTTCAGCGGGATCGACTTCGGACCACGATGGACCGAGAAAACCATCGACACATGGGGCCGGACACTCAGGGTCAGGGAAAAATCCAATATATATCTGGTGATAAATCGGGTGCTATTAGAGATAGCGCAATAAATCAAAGTGCATTGTCTGCAGGAGGCCCTAGCGCATGAATCTGTGCAGCGGGAACGACCTCGGACTGCCAGGGGCCGAGAAAATCACCGTCTCATGGTGCCGGACTGTCTGGGTCTGGGAAAAATCCAATATATATCTGGTGATACCTCAGGTGCTATTAGAGATAGCGCAATAAATCAAAGTGCATTGTCTGCAGGAGGCCCATGCGCATGAATCTTTGCAGCGGGCACGACCTCGGACCACCAGGGGCCGAGAAAACTACCGTCTCATGGTGTCGGACACTAAGATTCAGGGAAAAATCCAATATATATCTGGTGATATCTCGGGTGCTATTAGAGATAGCGCAATAAATCAAAGTGCATTGTCTGTAGGAGGCACTGGCGCATGAATCTGGGCATCGGGACGACCTTGGACCATCAGGGGCCGAGAAAACCACCGTCTCATGGGGCCGGGCTGTTAGTGTCAGGGAAAAATCCAACATATATCTGGTGATATCTCGGGTGCTATTACAGATTGCGCAATAAATCAAAGTGCATTGTCTGTAGGAGGCCCTGGCGCATGAATCTGTGCAGCGGGACCGACCTCAGACCACCAGGTGCCTAGAAAATCACCGTCTCATGGGGCCGGACTGTTAGGGTCAGGGAAAAATCCAATATATATCTGGTGATATCTCGGGTGCTATTACAGATAGCGCAATAAATAAAAGTGCATTGCCTGCAGGAGGCCCTGCCGCATGAATCTGTGCAGCGGGGACGACCTCGGTCCACCAGGGGCCGAGAAAACCACCGTCTCATGGGGCCGGACACTCAGGGACAGGGAAAAATCCAATATATATCTGGTGATATCTCGGGTGCTATTAGAGATAGCGCAATAAATCAAAGAGCATTGTCTGTAGGCGGCACTGGCGAATGAATCTGTGCAGCAGGAATGACCTCGGACAACCAGGGGCCGAGAAAATTGCAGATATTCGGAATCCGTCACCCGAGGTCATGTAAAAATCCGTCATATATCTGGTGATATCTCGGGTGCTATTGCAGATAGCGCAATAAACCAAAGTCAATTATCTGCAGGAGGCCCTGGCGCATGCATCTGTTCAGCGGGAACGACCTCGGACCATCAGGGGCAGAGAAAACAACCGTCTCATGGGGCCGGACACTCAGGGTCAGGGAAAAATCCAATATATATCTGGTGATATCTCGGGTGCTATTACAGATAGCGCAATAAGTCAAAGTGAATTATCGGCAGGAGGCCCTGGCGCATGAATCTGTGCAGCGGGAACGACCTCGGACGACCAGGGGCGGAGAAAACCGCAGTCTCATGGGGCCGGACACTCAGGTTCAGGGGAAAATCAAATATATATCTGGTGATATCTCGGGTGCTATTAGAGATAGCGCAATAAATCACAGTGCATTGTCTCTAGGAGGCGCTGGCGCATGAACCTGGCCAGCGGGAACGACCTCGGACCACCAGGGACCGAGAAAACCACCGTCTCATGGGGCCGGACACTCAGGGTCAGGGAAAAATCCAATATATATCTGGTGATATCTAGGGTGCTATTAGAGATAGCGAAATAAATCAAAGTGCATTGTCTGTGGGAGGCCCTGGCGCATGAATCTGTGCAGCGGGAACGGCCTCGGACCACCAGAGGCCGAGAACACCGCAGTCTCATGGGGCCGGACACTGAGTGTCTGGGGAAAATCCAATATATATCTGGTGATATCTCGGGTGCTATTAGAGATAGCGCAATAAATCAAAGTGAATTATCTGCAGGAGGCCCTGGCGCATGAATCTGTGCAGCGGGAACGTCCTCGGACATCCAGGGGCCGAGACAACCACCGTCTCATGGGGCCGGACACTCAGGGTCAGGGGAAGATCCAATATATATCTGCTGATATCTCGGGTGCTATTAGAGATAGCGCAATAAACCAAAGTGAATTATCTGCAGGAGGCCCTGGCGCATGAATCTGTGCAGCGGGACCGACCTCGGACCACCAGGGTCCGAGACAACCACCGTCTCATGGGGCCGGACACTCAGGGTCAGGGAAAAATCCAATATATATCTGGTGGTATCTCGGGTGCTATTAGAGATAGCGCAGTAAACCAAAGTGAATTATCTGCAGGAGGCCCTGGCGCATGCATCTGTGCAGCGGGAACGACCTCGGACCATCAGGGGCCGAGAAAACAACCGTCTCATGGGGCCGGACACTCAGGGTCAGGGAAAAATTCAATTTATATCTGGTGATATCTCGGGTGCTATTACAGATAGCGCAATAAATCAAAGTGCTTTGTCTGTAGGAGGCCCTGGCGCATGAATCTCTGCAGCGGAAACGACCTCGTACCACCAGGGGCCGCGAAAACCGTAGTCTCATGGGGCCGGACACTCAGGGTCAGGGGAAAATCAAATATATATCTGGTGATATCTCGGGTGCTATTACAGATAGCGCGATAAATCAAAGTGCATTGTCTGTAGAAGGCCCTGGCGCATGAACCTGGCCAGCGGGAACGACCTCGGACCACCATGGACCGAGAAAACCACCGTCTCATGGGGCCGGACACTCAGGGTCAGGGGAAGATCCAATATATATCTGCTGATATCTCGGGTGCTATTAGAGATAGCGCAATAAACCAAAGTGAATTATCTGCAGGAGGCCCTGGCGCATGAATCTGTGCAGCGGGACCGACCTCGGACCACCAGGGTCCGAGACAACCACCGTCTCATGGGGCCGGACACTCAGGGTCAGGGAAAAATCCAATATATATCTGGTGGTATCTCGGGTGCTATTAGAGATAGCGCAGTAAACCAAAGTGAATTATCTGCAGGAGGCCCTGGCGCATGCATCTGTGCAGCGGGAACGACCTCGGACCATCAGGGGCCGAGAAAACAACCGTCTCATGGGGCCGGACACTCAGGGTCAGGGAAAAATTCAATTTATATCTGGTGATATCTCGGGTGCTATTACAGATAGCGCAATAAATCAAAGTGCTTTGTCTGTAGGAGGCCCTGGCGCATGAATCTGTGCAGCGGAAACGACCTCGTACCACCAGGGGCCGCGAAAACCGTAGTCTCATGGGGCCGGACACTCAGGGTCAGGGGAAAATCAAATATATATCTGGTGATATCTCGGGTGCTATTACAGATAGCGCGATAAATCAAAGTACATTGTCTGTAGAAGGCCCTGGCGCATGAACCTGGCCAGCGGGAACGACCTCGGACCACCAGGGACCGAGAAAACCACCGTCTCATGGGGCCGGACGCTCAGGGTCAGGGGAAAATCCAATACATATCTGGTGATATCTCGGGTGCTATTAGAGATAGCGCCATAAACCAAAGTGAATTATCTGCAGGAGGCCCTGGCGCATGCATCTGAGCAGCGGGAACGACCTCGGACCACCAGGGGCCGAGACAACCACCGTCTCATGGGGCCGGACACTCAGGGTCAGGGAAAAATCCAATATATATCTGGTGGTATCTCGGGTGCTATTAGAGATAGCGCAATAAACCAAAGTGTCTTATCTGCAGGGGGCCCAGGCGCATGCACCTGTGCAGCGGGAACGACCTCGGACCACCAGGGGCCGAGAAAACCACAGTCTCATGGGGCCGGAAACTCAGGGTCAGGGAAAAATCCAATATATATCTGGTGATATCTCGGGTGCTATTACAGATAGCGCAATAAATCATAGTGAATTATCTGCAGGAGGCCCTGGCGCATGAATCTGTGCAGCGGGAACGATCTCGGACCACCAGGGGCCGAGAAAACCACCGTCTCATGGGGCCGGACACTCAGGGTCTGGGGAAAATTCAATATATATCTGGTGATATCTCGGGTGCTATTAGAGATAGCGCAATAAACAAAAGTGCATTATCTGCAGGAGGCCCTGGCGCATGAATCTGTGCAACGGGAACTACTTCGGACCACCAGTGGCCGAGAAAACCACCGTCTCATGGGGCCGGACACTCAGGGTCGGGGAAAAATCCAATATATATCTGGTGATATCTCGGGTGCTATTACAGATAGCGCAATAAACCAAAGTGAATTATCTGCAGGAGGCCCTGGCGCATGAATCTGGGCAGCGGGAACGACCTCGGACCACCAGGGGCCGAGAAAACCACAGTCTCATGGGGCCGGACACTCAGGGTCAGGGGAAAATCCAATATATATCTGGTGATATCTCGGGAGCTGTTAGAGGTAGCGCAATAAACCAAAGTGAAATATCTGCAGGAGGCCCCGGCGCATGAATCTGTGCAGCGGGAACGACCTCGGAC
The DNA here is from genome assembly GCF_051020985.1 of Nomia melanderi. Lineage (NCBI taxonomy): Eukaryota > Metazoa > Arthropoda > Insecta > Hymenoptera > Halictidae > Nomia > Nomia melanderi. Next base: position 2,252,330 of record NW_027475130.1, read on the forward strand.
CACCAGGGGCCGAGAAAACCACCGTCTCATGGGGCCGGACACTCAGGGTCAGGGAAAACTCCAATATCTATCTGGTGGTATCTCGGGTGCTATTACAGATAGCGCAATAAATCAAAGTGCATTGTCTGTAGGAGGCCCTGGCGCATGAATCTGGGCCGCGGGAACGACCTCGGACTACCAGGGGCCGAGAAAACCACCGTCTCATGGGGCCGGACACTCAGGGTCAGGGGAAAATCCAATATATATCTGGTGATATCTCGGGAGCGGTTAGAGATAGCGCAATAATCCAAAGTGAATTATCTGCAGGAGGCTCTGGCGCATGAATCTGTGCAGCGGGAACGACCTCGGACCACCAGGGGACGAGAAAACCACCGTCTCATGGGGCCGGACACTCAGGGTCAGGGAAAAATCCAATATATTTCTGGTGATATCTCGGGTGCTATTAGAGATAGCGCAATAAATCAAAGGGCATTGTCTGCAGGAGGCCCTGGCGCATGAATCTGTGCAGCGGGATCGACCTCGGACCACCAGGGGCCGAGAAAATCACCGTCTCATGGGGCCAGACTGTCAGGGTCAGGGAAAAATCCAATATATATCTGGTGATATCTCGGGTGCTATTAGAGATAGCGCAATAAATCAAAGTGAATTGTCTACAGGAGGCCCTGGCGCATGAATCTGTGCAGCGGGAACGACCTCGGACCACCAGGGGACGAGAAAACCACCGTCTCATGGGGCCGGACTGTCAGGGTCAGGGAAAAATCCAATATATATCTGGTGATTTCTCGGGTGCTATTACAGATAGCGCAATAATCCAAAGTGAATTATCTGCAGGAGGCTCTGGCGCATGAATCTGTGCAGCGGGAACGACCTCGGACCACCAGGGGCCGAGAAAACCACAGTCTCATGGGGTCGGACACTCAGTGTCTGGGGAAAATTCAACATTTATCTGGTGATATCTCGGGTGCTATTAGAGGTAGCGTAATAATCCAAAGTGAATTATCTGCAGGAGGCTCTGGCGCATGAATCTGTGCAGCGGGAACGACCTCGGACCACCAGGGGACGAGAAAACCACCGTCTCATGGGGCCGGACTGTCAGGGTCAGGGAAAAATCCAATATATATCTGGTGATATCTCGGGTGCTATTAGAGATAGCGCAATAAATCAAAGTGAATTATCTGCGGGGGGCCCTGGCGCATGAATCTGTGCAGCGGGATCGACCTCGGACCACGAGGGACCGAGAAAACCATCGACACATGGGGCCGGACTGTCAGGGTCAGGGAAAAATCCAATATATATCTGGTAATATCTCGGGTGCTATCAGAGATAGCGCAATAAATCAACGTGAATTGTCTACAGGAGGCCCTGGCGCATGAATCTGTGCAGCGGGAACGACCTCGGACCACCAGGGGCCCAGAAAACCACCGTCTCCTGGGGCCGGACTGTCAGGGTCAGGGAAAAGTCCGATATATATCTGGTGATATCTCGGGTGCTATTAGAGATAGCGCAATAAACCAAATTGAATTATCTGCAGGAGGCCCTGGCGCATGCACCTGTGCAGCGGGAACGACCTCGGACCACCAGGGGTCGGGAAAATAACCGTCTCATGGGGCCGGACTGTCAGGGACAGGGAAAAATCCAATATATATCTGGTGATATCTGGGGTGCTATTAGAGATAGCGCAGTAAATCAAAGTGCATTGTCTGCGGGAACCCCTTGCGCATGAATCTGTGCAGCGGCAACGACCTCGGACAACCAGGGGCCGAGAAAACCACCGTCTCATGGGGCCGGACACTCAGGGTCAGGGAAAAATCCAATATATATCTGGTGATATCTCGGGTGCTATCAGAGATAGCGCAATAAATCAACGTGAATTGTCTACAGGAGGCCCTGGCGCATGAATGTGTGCAGCGGCAACGACCTCGGACAACCAGTGGCCGAGAAAACTACCGTCTCATGGGGCCGGACACTCAGGGTCATGTAAAAATCCAGCATATATCTGGTGATATCTCGGGTGCTATTACAGATAGCGCAATAAACCAAAGTGAATTGTCTGCAGGAAGCCCTGGCGCATGAATCTGTGCAGGGGGAACGACCTCGGACCATCAGGGCCCGAGAAAACAACCGTCTCATGGGGCCGGACACTCAGGGTCAGGGAAAAATCCAATATATATCTGGTGATATCTCTGGTGCTATTACAGATAGCGCAATCAATCAAAGTGCATTGTCTGTAGGAGGCCCTGGCGCATGAATCTGGGCCGCGGGAACGACCTTGGACTACCAGGGGCCGAGAAAATCACCGTCTCATGGGGCCGGACACTCAGGGTCAGGGGAAAATCCAATATATATCTGGCGATATCTCGGGAGCGGTTAGAGATAGCGCAATAATCGAAAGTGAAATATCTGCAGGAGGCCCCGGCGCATGAATCTGTGCAGCGGGAACGACCTCGGACCACCAGGGGCCGAGAAAACCACCGTCTCATGGGGCCGGACACTCAGGGTCAGGGAAAAATCCAATATATATCTGGTGATACCTCGGGTGCTATTACAGATAGCGCAATAAATCAAATTGCATTTTCTGTAGGAGGCCCAGGCGCATGAATCTGGTCAGCGGGAACGAACTACGACCACCAGGGGCCGAGAAAACTACCGTCTCATGGGGCCGGACACTCAGGGTCAGGGAAAAATCCAATATATATCTGGTGATATCTCGGGTGCTATTAGAGATACCGCAATAAACCAAATTGAATTATGTGCAGGAGGCCCTGGCGCATGCACCTGTGCAGCGGGAACGACCTCGGACCACCAGGGGCCGAGAAAATAACCGTCTCATGGGGCCGGACTGTCAGGGACAGGGAAAAATCCAATATATATCTGGTGATATCTGGGGTACTATTAGAGATAGCGCAATAAATCAAAGTGCATTGTCTGCGGGAGCCCCTTGCGCATGAATCTGTGCAGCAGCAACGACCTCGGACAACCAGGGGCCGAGAAAACCACCGACACATTGGGCCGCACACTCAGGGTCAGGGGAAAATCCAATATATATCTGGTGATATCTAGGGTGCTATTAGAGATAGCGCAATAAATCAAAGTGCATTGTCGGTAGGAGGCCCTGGCGCATGAATGTGTGCAGCGGCAACGACCTCGGACAACCAGGGGCCGAGAAAACCACCGACACATTGGGCCGCACACTCAGGGTCAGGGGAGAATCCAATATATATCTAGTGATATCTGGGTTGCTATTAGAGATAGCGCAATGAATCAATGTGCATTGTCTGCGGGAGCCCCTTGCGCATGAATCTGTGCAGCGGGAACGACCTCGGACCACCAGGGGCCGAGAAAATCACCGTCCCATGGGGCCGGGCTGTCAGGGTCAGGGAAAAATCCAATATACATCTGGTGATATCTAGGGTGCTATTAGAGATAGCGCAATAAATCAAAGTGCATCGTCGGTAGGAGGCCCTGGCGCATGAATCTGTGCAGCGGAACGACTTCGGTCCACCAGGGGGGGAGAAAACTACCGTCTCATGGGGACGGACACTCAGGGTCAGGGAACAATCCAATATATATCTGGTTATATCTCGGGTGCTATTAGAGGTAGCGCAATAAATCAAAGTGCATCGTCTGTAGGATGCCCTGACGCATGAATCTGTGCAGCGGGAACGACCTCGGACCACCAGGGGCCGAGAAAACCACCGTCTCATGGAGTCAGACACTCAGGGTCAGGGAAAAATCCAATATATATCTGGTGATATCTCGGGTGCTCTTACAGATAGCGCACTAAACCAAAGTGAATTATCTGCACGGGGCCCTGGCGCATGAATCTGCGCAGCGGGATCGACCTCGGACCACGAGGGACCGAGAAAACTATCGACACATGCGCCGGGACTGTCAGGGTCAAGGAAAAATCCAATATATATCTGGTGATTTCTTGGGTGCTATTAGAGATAGCGCAATAAATCAAAGTGCATTGTCTGCAGGACGCACTGCCGCATGAATCTTTGCAGCAGGATCGACCTCGGACCACCAGGGGCCGAGAAAATCACCGTCTCATGGGGCCGGACTGTCAGGGTCAGGGAAAAATCCAATATATATCCGGTGATATCTCGGGTGCTATTAGAGATAGCGCAATACATCAAAGTGCATTGTCTGCAGGAGGCCCTGGCGCATGAATCTGTGCAGCAGGATCGACCTAGTACCACGAGGGACCGAGAAAACCATCGACACATGGGGCCGGACTGTCAGGGTCAGGGAAATATCCAATATATATCTGGTGATATCTCGGGTGCTATTAGAGATAGCGCAATAAATCAAAGTGCATTGTCTGCAGGAGGCACTGCCGCATGAATCTTTGCAGCAGGATCGACCTCGGACCACCAGGGGCCGAGAAAATCACCGTCCCATGGGGCCGGACTGTCAGGGTCAGGGAAAAATCCAATATATATCTGGTGATATCTTGGGTGCTATTACAGATATCGCAATAAATCAAAGTGCATTGTCTGTAGGAGGCCCTGGCGCATGAATCTGTGCAGCGGGAACGACCTCGGACCACCAGGGGCCGAGAAAACTACCGTCTCATGGGGCCGGACACTCAGGGTCAGGGAAAAATCCAATATATATCTGGTGATATCTCGGGTGCTATTAGAGATAGCGCAATAAACCAATGTGCATTGTCTGCAGGAGGCACTGGCGCATGAATCTGTGCAGCGGGAACGACCTCGGCCCACCAGGGGCCGAGAAAACCCCCGTCGCATGGAGTCGGACACTCAGGGTCAGGGAAAAATCCAATATATATCTGGTGATATCTCGGGTGCAATTAGAGATAGCGCAATAAATCAAAGCGAATTATCTGCAGGGGGCCCTGGCGCATGAATCTGTGCAGCGGGATCGACCTCGGACCACGAGGGACCGAGAAAACTATCGACACATGGGGCAGGACACTCAGGGTCGGGGAAAAATTCAATATATATCTGGTGATATCTCGGGTGCTCTTACAGATAGCGCACTAAACCAAAGTGAATTATCTGCAGGGGGCCCTGGCGCATGAATCTGTGCAGCGGGATCGACCTCAGACCACCAGGTGCCTAGAAAATCACCGTCCAATGGGGCCGGACACTCAGGGTCAGGGAAAAATCCAATATATATCTGGTGGTATCTCGGGTGCTATTAGAGATAGCGCAATAAACCAAAGTGTCTTATCTGCAGGGGGCCCAGGCGCATGCACCTGTGCAGCGGGAACGACCTCGGACCACCAGGGGCCGAGAAAACCACAGTCTCATGGGGCCGGACACTCAGGGTCAGGGAAAAATCCAATATATATCTGGTGATATCTCGGGTGCTATTACAGATAGCGCAATAAAGCATAGTGAATTATCTGCAGGAGGCCCTGGCGCATGAATCTGTGCAGCGGGAACGATCTCGGACCACCAGGGGCCGAGAAAACCACCGTCTCATGGGGCCGGACACTCAGGGTCTGGGGAAAATTCAATATATATCTGGTGATATCTCGGGTGCTATTAGAGATAGCGCAATAAACAAAAGTGCATTATCTGCAGGAGGCCCTGGCGCATGAATCTGTGCAACGGGAACTACTTCGGACCACCAGTGGCCGAGAAAACCACCTTCTCATGGGGCCGGACACTCAGGGTCGGGGAAAAATCCAATATATATCTGGTGATATCTCGGGTGCTATTACAGATAGCGCAATAAACCAAAGTGAATTATCTGCAGGAGGCCCTGGCGCATGAATCTGGGCAGCGGGAACGACCTCGGACCACCAGGGGCCGAGAAAACCACAGTCTCATGGGGCCGGACACTCAGGGTCAGGGGAAAATCCAATATATATCTGGTGATATCTCGGGAGCTGTTAGAGGTAGCGCAATAAACCAAAGTGAAATATCTGCAGGAGGCCCCGGCGCATGAATCTGTGCAGCGGGAACGACCTCGGACCACCAGGGGCCGAGAAAACCACCGTCTCATGGGGCCGGACACTCAGGGTCAGGGAAAACTCCAATATCTATCTGGTGGTATCTCGGGTGCTATTACAGATAGCGCAATAAATCAAAGTGCATTGTCTGTAGGAGGCCCTGGCGCATGAATCTGGGCCGCGGGAACGACCTCGGACTACCAGGGGCCGAGAAAACCACCGTCTCATGGGGCCGGACACTCAGGGTCAGGGGAAAATCCAATATATATCTGGTGATATCTCGGGAGCGGTTAGAGATAGCGCAATAATCCAAAGTGAATTATCTGCAGGAGGCTCTGGCGCATGAATCTGTGCAGCGGGAACGACCTCGGACCACCAGGGGACGAGAAAACCACCGTCTCATGGGGCCGGACACTCAGGGTCAGGGAAAAATCCAATATATTTCTGGTGATATCTCGGGTGCTATTAGAGATAGTGCAATAAATCAAAGGGCATTGTCTGCAGGAGGCCCTGGCGCATGAATCTGTGCAGCGGGATCGACCTCGGACCACCAGGGGCCGAGAAAATCACCGTCTCATGGGGCCAGACTGTCAGGGTCAGGGAAAAATCCAATATATATCTGGTGATATCTCGGGTGCTATTAGAGATAGCGCAATAAATCAAAGTGAATTGTCTACAGGAGGCCCTGGCGCATGAATCTGTGCAGCGGGAACGACCTCGGACCACCAGGGGACGAGAAAACCACCGTCTCATGGGGCCGGACTGTCACGGTCAGGGAAAAATCCAATATATATCTGGTGATATCTCGGGTGCTATTACAGATAGCGCAATAATCCAAAGTGAATTATCTGCAGGAGGCTCTGGCGCATGAATCTGTGCAGCGGGAACGACCTCGGACCACCAGGGGCCGAGAAAACCACAGTCTCATGGGGTCGGACACTCAGTGTCTGGGGAAAATTCAATATTTATCTGGTGATATCTCGGGTGCTATTAGAGGTAGCGTAATAATCCAAAGTGAATTATCTGCAGGAGGCTCTGGCGCATGAATCTGTGCAGCGGGAACGACCTCGGACCACCAGGGGACGAGAAAACCACCGTCTCATGGGGCCGGACTGTCAGGGTCAGGGAAAAATCCAATATATATCTGGTGATATCTCGGGTGCTATTAGAGATAGCGCAATAAATCAAAGTGAATTATCTGCGGGGGGCCCTGGCGCATGAATCTGTGCAGCGGGATCGACCTCGGACCACGAGGGACCGAGAAAACCATCGACACATGGGGCCGGACTGTCAGGGTCAGGGAAAAATCCAATATATATCTGGTGATATCTCGGGTGCTATCAGAGATAGCGCAATAAATCAACGTGAATTGTCTACAGGAGGCCCTGGCGCATGAATGTGTGCAGCGGCAACGACCTCGGACAACCAGGGGCCGAGAAGACCACCGACACATTGGGCCGGACACTCAGGGTCAGGGGAAAATCCAATATATACCTGGTGATATCTCGGGTGCTATTACAGATAGCGCAATAAACCAAATTGAATTATCTGCAGGAGGCCCTGGCGCATGCACCTGTGCAGCGGGAACGACCTCGGACCACCAGGGGTCGAGAAAATAACCGTCTCATGGGGCCGGACTGTCAGGGACAGGGAAAAATCCAATATATATCTGGTGATATCTGGGGTGCTATTAGAGATAGCGCAGTAAATCAAAGTGCATTGTCTGCGGGAACCCCTTGCGCATGAATCTGTGCAGCGGCAACGACCTCGGACAACCAGGGGCCGAGAAAACCACCGTCTCATGGGGCCGGACACATATGGTGAGGGGAAAATCCAGTATATATCTGGTGATATCTCGGGTGATATTAGAAATAGCGCAATAAATCAAAGGGCATTGTCTGCAGGAGGCCCTGGCGCATGAATCTGTGCAGCGGGATCGACCCCAGACCACCAGGGGCCGAGAAAATCACCGTCTCATGGGGCCGGACTGTCAGGGTCAGGGAAAAATCCAATATATATCTGGTGATATCTCGGGTGCTATTAGAGATAGCGCAATAAATCAAAGTGAATTATCTGCGGGGGGCCCTGGCGCATGAATCTGTGCAGCGGGATCGACCTCGGACCACGAGGGACCGAGAAAACCATCCACACATGGGGCCGGACTGTCAGGTTCAAGGAAAAATACAATATATATCTGGTGATATCTCGGGTGCTATCAGAGATAGCGCAATAAATCAACGTGAATTGTCTACAGGAGGCCCTGGCGCATGAATGTGTGCAGCGGCAACGACCTCGGACAACCAGTGGCCGAGAAAACTACCGTCTCATGGGGCCGGACACTCAGGGTCATGTAAAAATCCAGCATATATCTGGTGATATCTCGGGTGCTATTACAGATAGCGCAATAAACCAAAGTGAATTGTCTGCAGGAAGCCCTGGCGCATGAATCTGTGCAGGGGGAACGACCTCGGACCATCAGGGCCCGAGAAAACAACCGTCTCATGGGGCCGGACACTCAGGGTCAGGGAAAAATCCAATATATATCTGGTGATATCTCTGGTGCTATTACAGATAGCGCAATCAATCAAAGTGCATTGTCTGTAGGAGGCCCTGGCGCATGAATCTGGGCCGCGGGAACGACCTTGGACTACCAGGGGCCGAGAAAACCACCGACACATTGGGCCGCACACTCAGGGTCAGGGGAAAATCCAATATATATCTGGTGATATCTAGGGTGCTATTAGAGATAGCGGAATAAATCAAAGTGCATTGTCTGTAGGAGGCCCTGGTGCATGAATCTGTGCAGCGGGAACGACCTCGGACCACCAGGGGCCGAGAAAATCACCGACACATTGGGCCGCACACTCAGGATCAGGGGAAAATCCAATATATATCTGGTGATATCTCGGGTGCAATTAGAGATAGCGCAATAAATCAAAGTCCATTGTCTGCGGGAGCCCCTTGCGCATGAATCTGTGCAGCGGGAACGACCTCGGACCACCAGGGGCCGAGAAAACCACCGTCGCATGTAGTCGGACACTCAGGGTCAGGGAAAAATCCAATATATATGCGGTGATATCTCGGGTGCTATTAGAGATAGAGCAATAAACCAAAGTGCATTGTATGCAGGAGGCCCTGGCGCTTAAATCTGTGCAGCGGGATCCACCTCGGACCACCAGGGGCCGAGAAAATCACCGTCTCATGGGGCCGGCCTGTCCGGGTCAGGGAAAAATCCAATATATATCTGGTGATATCTCGGGTGCTATTACAGATAGCGCAATAAATCAAAGTGCATCGTCTGTAGGATGCCCTGACGCATGAATCTGTGCAGCGGGAACGACCTCGGACCACCAGGGGCCGAGAAAACCACCGTCTCATGGAGTCAGACACTCAGGGTCAGGGAAAAATCCAATATATATCTGGTGATATCTCGGGTGCTCTTACAGATAGCGCACTAAACCAAAGTGAATTATCTGCACGGGGCCCTGGCGCATGAATCTGCGCAGCGGGATCGACCTCGGACCACGAGGGACCGAGAAAACTATCGACACATGCGCCGGGACTGTCAGGGTCAAGGAAAAATCCAATATATATCTGGTGATATCTCGGGTGCAATTAGAGATAGCGCAATAAATCAAAGCGAATTATCTGCAGGGGGCCCTGGCGCATGAATGTGTGCAGCGGCAACGACCTCGGACAACCAGGGGCCGAGAAGACCACCGACACATTGGGCCGGACACTCAGGGTCAGGGGAAAATCCAATATATACCTGGTGATATCTCGGGTGCTATTACAGATAGCGCAATAATCCAAAGTGAATTATCTGCAGGAGGCTCTGGCGCATGAATCTGTGCAGCGGGAACGACCTCGGACCACCAGGGGCCGAGAAAACCACCGTCTCATGGGGCCGGACACTCAGGGTCAGGGAAAAATCCAATATATATCTGGTGATATCTAGGGTGCTATTAGAGATAGCGAAATAAATCAAAGTGCATTGTCTGTGGGAGGCCCTGGCGCATGAATCTGTGCAGCGGGAACGGCCTCGGACCACCAGAGGCCGAGAACACCGCAGTCTCATGGGGCCGGACACTGAGTGTCTGGGGAAAATCCAATATATATCTGGTGATATCTCGGGTGCTATTAGAGATAGCGCAATAAATCAAAGTGAATTATCTGCGGGGGGCCCTGGCGCATGAATCTGTGCAGCGGGATCGACCTCGGACCACGAGGGACCGAGAAAACCATCGACACATGGGGCCGGACTGTCAGGGTCAGGGAAAAATCCAATATATATCTGGTGATATCTCGGGTGCTATCAGAGATAGCGCAATAAATCAACGTGAATTGTCTACAGGAGGCCCTGGCGCATGAATGTGTGCAGCGGCAACGACCTCGGACAACCAGGGGCCGAGAAGACCACCGACACATTGGGCCGGACACTCAGGGTCAGGGGAAAATCCAATATATACCTGGTGATATCTCGGGTGCTATTACAGATAGCGCAATAATCCAAAGTGAATTATCTGCAGGAGGCTCTGGCGCATGAATCTGTGCAGCGGGAACGACCTCGGACCACCAGGGGCCGAGAAAACCACCGTCTCATGGGGCCGGACACTCAGGGTCAGGTAAAAATCCAATATATATCTGGTGATATCTCGGGTGCTATTAGAGATAGCGCAATAAACCAAATTGAATTATCTGCAGGAGGCCCTGGCGCATGCACCTGTGCAGCGGGAACGACCTCGGACCACCAGGGGTCGAGAAAATAACCGTCTCATGGGGCCGGACTGTCAGGGACAGGGAAAAATCCAATATATATCTGGTGATATCTGGGGTGCTATTAGAGATAGCGCAGTAAATCAAAGTGCATTGTCTGCGGGAACCCCTTGCGCATGAATCTGTGCAGCGGCAACGACCTCGGACAACCAGGGGCCGAGAAAACCACCGTCTCATGGGGCCGGACACATATGGTGAGGGGAAAATCCAGTATATATCTGGTGATATCTCGGGTGATATTAGAAATAGCGCAATAAATCAAAGGGCATTGTCTGCAGGAGGCCCTGGCGCATGAATCTGTGCAGCGGGATCGACCCCAGACCACCAGGGGCCGAGAAAATCACCGTCTCATGGGGCCGGACTGTCAGGGTCAGGGAAAAATCCAATATATATCTGGTGATATCTCGGGTGCTATTAGAGATAGCGCAATAAATCAAAGTGAATTATCTGCGGGGGGCCCTGGCGCATGAATCTGTGCAGCGGGATCGACCTCGGACCACGAGGGACCGAGAAAACCATCCACACATGGGGCCGGACTGTCAGGTTCAAGGAAAAATACAATATATATCTGGTGATATCTCGGGTGCTATCAGAGATAGCGCAATAAATCAACGTGAATTGTCTACAGGAGGCCCTGGCGCATGAATGTGTGCAGCGGCAACGACCTCGGACAACCAGTGGCCGAGAAAACTACCGTCTCATGGGGCCGGACACTCAGGGTCATGTAAAAATCCAGCATATATCTGGTGATATCTCGGGTGCTATTACAGATAGCGCAATAAACCAAAGTGAATTGTCTGCAGGAAGCCCTGGCGCATGAATCTGTGCAGGGGGAACGACCTCGGAACATCAGGGCCCGAGAAAACAACCGTCTCATGGGGCCGGACACTCAGGGTCAGGGAAAAATCCAATATATATCTGGTGATATCTCTGGTGCTATTACAGATAGCGCAATCAATCAAAGTGCATTGTCTGTAGGAGGCCCTGGCGCATGAATCTGGGCCGCGGGAACGACCTTGGACTACCAGGGGCCGAGAAAACCACCGACACATTGGGCCGCACACTCAGGGTCAGGGGAAAATCCAATATATATCTGGTGATATCTAGGGTGCTATTAGAGATAGCGGAATAAATCAAAGTGCATTGTCTGTAGGAGGCCCTGGCGCATGAATCTGTGCAGCGGGAACGACCTCGGACCACCAGGGGCCGAGAAAATCACCGACACATTGGGCCGCACACTCAGGGTCAGGGGAAAATCCAATATATATCTGGTGATATCTCGGGTGCAATTAGAGATAGCGCAATAAATCAAAGTCCATTGTCTGCGGGAGCCCCTTGCGCATGAATCTGTGCAGCGGGAACGACCTCGGACCACCAGGGGCCGAGAAAACCACCGTCGCATGTAGTCGGACACTCAGGGTCAGGGAAAAATCCAATATATATGCGGTGATATCTCGGGTGATATTAGAGATAGAGCAATAAACCAAAGTGCATTGTATGCAGGAGGCCCTGGCGCTTGAATCTGTGCAGCGGGATCCACCTCGGACCACCAGGGGCCGAGAAAATCACCGTCTCATGGGGCCGGCCTGTCCGGGTCAGGGAAAAATCCAATATATATCTGGTGATATCTCGGGTGCTATTACAGATAGCGCAATAAATCAAAGTGCATCGTCTGTAGGATGCCCTGACGCATGAATCTGTGCAGCGGGAACGACCTCGGACCACCAGGGGCCGAGAAAACCACCGTCTCATGGAGTCAGACACTCAGGGTCAGGGAAAAATCCAATATATATCTGGTGATATCTCGGGTGCTCTTACAGATAGCGCACTAAACCAAAGTGAATTATCTGCAGGGGGCCCTGGCGCATGAATCTGTGCAGCGGGAACGACCTCGGACCACCAGGGGCCGAGAAAACCACCGTCTCATGGGTTCGAACGCTCAGGGTCAGGGAAAAATCCAATATAATTCTGGTGATATCTCGGGTGCTCTTACAGGTAGCGCACTAAACCAAAGTGAATTATCTGCAGGTGGCCCTGGCGCATGAATCTGCGCAGCGGGATCGACCTCGGACCACGAGGGACCGAGAAAACTATCGACACTTGCGCCGGGACTGTCAGGGTCAAGGAAAAATCCAATATATATCCGGTGATATCTTGGGTGCTATTAGAGATAGCGCAATAAATCAAAGTGCATTGTCTGCAGGAGGCACTGCCGCATGAATCTTTGCAGCGGGATCGACCTCGGACCACCAGGGGCCGAGAAAATCACCGTCACATGGGGCCGGACCTTCAGGGTCAGGGAAAAATCCAATATATATCTGGTGATATCTCGGGTGCTATTAGAGATAGCGCAATAAATCAAAGTGCATTGTCTGCAGGAGGCCCTAGCGCATGAATCTGTGCAGCGGGAACGACCTCGGACCACCAGGGGCCGAGAAAACTACCGTCTCATGGGGCCGGACATTCAGGGTCAGGGAAAAATCCAATATATATCTGGTGATATCACGGGTGCTATTAGAGATAGCGCAATAAACCAAAGTGCATTGTCTGCAGGAGGCCCTGGCGCATGAATCTGTGCAGCGGGAACGACCTCGGACCACCAGGTGCCGAGAAAACCACCGTCTCATGGAGTCGGACACTCAGGGTCAGGGAAAAATGAAATATATATCTGGTGATATCTCGGGTGCAATTATAGATAGCGCAATAAATCAAAGTGAATTATCTGCAGGGGGCCCTGGCGCAAGAATCTGTGCAGCGGGATCGACCTCGGACCACGAGGGACCGAGAAAACTATCGACACATGGGGCCGGACACTCAGGGTCAGGGAAAAATCCAATATATATCTGGTGATATCTCGGGTGCTGTTAGAGATAGCGGAATAAATCAAAGTGCATTGTCTGTAGGAGGCCCTGGCGCATGAATCTGTGCAGCGGGAACGACCTCGGACCACCAGGGGCCGAGAAAATCACCGTCTCATGGGGCCGGACACTCGGGGTCAGGGGAAAATCCAATATATATCTGGTGATATCTCGGGTGCAATTAGAGATAGCGCAATAAATCAAAGTCCATTATCTGTAGGAGGCCCTGACGCATGAATCTGTGCAGCGGGAACGACCTCGGACCACCAGGGGCCGAGAAAACCACCGTCGCATGTAGTCGGACACTCAGGGTCAGGGAAAAATCCAATATATATGCGGTGATATCTCGGGTGCTATTAGAGATAGAGCAATAAACCAAAGTGCATTGTATGCAGGAGGCCCTGGCGCTTGAATCTGTGCAGCGGGATCCACCTCGGACCACCAGGGGCCGAGAAAATCACCGTCTCATGGGGCCGGCCTGTCCGGGTCAGGGAAAAATCCAATATATATCTGGTGATATCTCGGGTGCTATTACAGATAGCGCAATAAATCAAAGTCCATTGTCTGTAGGAGGCCCTGACGCATGAATCTGTGCAGCGGGAACGACCTCGGACAACCAGGGGCCGAGAAAACCACCGTCTCATGGGGCCGGACTGTCAGGGTCAGGGAAGAATGCAGTATATATCTGGTGATATCTCGGGTGCTATTAGACATAGCGCGATGAATCAAAGTGCATTGTCTGTAGGAGGCACTGGCGAATGAATCTGTGCAGCAGGATCGACCTCGGACCACGAGGGACCGAGAAAACTATCGACACATGGGGCCGGACTGTCAGGGTCAAGGAAAAATCCAATATATATCTGGTGATATCTCAGGTGCTATTAGAGATAGCGCAATAAATCAAAGTGCATTGTCTGTAGGAGGCCCGGGCGCATGAATCTGTGCTGCGGGAGCGACCTCGGACCACCAGGGGCCGAGAAAACCACCGTCGCATGTAGTCGGACACTCAGGGTCAGGGAAAAATCCAATATATATCTGGTGATATCTCGGGTGCAATTAGAGATAGCGCAATAAATCAAAGCGAATTATCTGCGGGGGGCCCTGGCGCATGAATCTGTGCAGCGGGATCGACCTCGGACCACGAGGGACAGAGAAAACTATCGACACATGGGGTCGGGCACTCAGGGTCGGGAAAAATTCAATATATATCTGGTGATATCTCGGGTGCTCTTACAGATAGCGCACTAAACCAAAGTGAATTATCTGCATGGGGCCCTGGCGCATGAATCTGTGCAGCGGGAACGACCTCGGACCACCAGGGGCCGAGAAAACTATCGACACATGGAGTCGGACACTCAGGGTTAAGGAAAAATCCAATATATATCTGGTGATATCTCGGGTGCTATTAGAGATAGCCCAATAAATCAAAGTGCATTGTCTGCAGGAGGCCCTGGCGCATGAATCTGTGCAGCGGGAACGACCGCGGACCACCAGGGGCGGAGAAAACCACCGTCTCATGGGGCCGGACACTCAGGGTCAGGAGAATATCCAATATATATCTGGTGATATCTCGGGTGCTATTAGAGATAGCGCAATAAACCAAAGTGAATTATCAGCGGGGGGCCCTGGCGCATGAAGCTGTGCAGCGGGAACGACCTCGGACCACCAGGGGCCGAGAAAATTACAGAAATTCGGAATCCGTCACCCAAGGTCATGTAAAAATCCAGCATATATCTGGTGATATCTCGGGTGCTATTACAGATAGCGCAATAAACCAAAGTGCATTGTCTGTAGGAGGCTATGGCGCATGAATCTCTGAAGCGGGAACGACCTCGGACCACCAGGGTCCGAGAAAACTACCGTCACATGGGGCCGGACACTCAGGGTCAGGGAAAAATCCAATATATATCTGGTGATATCTCGGGTGCTCTTACAGATAGCGCACTAAACGAAAGTGAATTATCTGCAGGGGGCCCTGGCGAATGAATCTGTGCAGCGGGAACGACCTCGGACCACCAGGGGCCGAGAAAACCACCGTCTCATGGAGTCGGACACTCAGGGTCAGGGAAAAATCCAATATATATCTGGTGATATCTCGGGTGCAATTAGAGATAGCACATTAAATCATAGTGAATTATCTGCAGGGGGCCCTGGCGCATGAATCTGTGCAATGGGATCGACCTCGGACCACCAGGGGCCGAGAAAATTACAGATATTCGGAATACGTCACCCAAGGTCATGTAAAAATCTAGCATATATCTGGTGATATCTCGGGTGCTATTAGAGATAGCGCAATAAACCAAAGTGAATTGTCTGCAGGAAGCCCTGGCGCATGAATCTGTGCAGCGGGAACGACCTCTGAACAACAGGGGCCGAGAAAACCACCGTCACATGGGGTCGGACACTCAGGGTCAGGGAAAAAACCAATATATATCTGGTGATATCTCGGGTGCTATTAGAGATATCGCATTAAATCAAAGTGCATTGTCTATAGGAGGCCCTGGCAGGATGAATCCGTGCAGCGGGATCGACCTTGGACCACGAGGGACCGAGAAAACCATCGTACAAGGCTCCGGACTGTCAGGGTCAAGGAAAAATCCAATATATATCTGGTTATATCTCGGGTGCTATTAGAGATAGCGCAAAAAATCAAAGTGCATTGTCTGTAGGAGGCCCTTGCGCATGAATCTGTGCAATGGGATCGACCTCGGACCACCAGGGGCCGAGAAAATTACAGAAATTCGGAATCCGTCACCCAAGGTCATGTAAAAATCCAGCATATATCTGATGATATCTCGGGTGCTATTACAGATAGCGCAATAAACCAAAGTGAATTGTCTGCAGGAAGCCCCGGCGCATGAATCTGTGAAGCGGGAACGACCTCGGACCACCAGGGTCCGAGAAAACTACGGTCTCATGGGGCCGGACACTCAGGGTCAGGGAAAAATCCAATATATATCTGGTGATATCTCGCGTGCTCTTACAGATAGCGCAATAAATCAAAGTGCGTTGTCTGTAGGAGGCCCTGGCGCATGAATCTGTGCAGCGGCATCGACCTCGGACCACCAGGGGCCGAGAAAACCACCGACACATGGGGCCGGACACTCAGGGTCAGGGAAAAATCCAATATATATCTGGTGATATCTCGGGTGCAATTAGAGATAGCGCAATAAATCAAAGAGAATTATCTGCAAGGGGCCCTGGCGCATGAATCTGTGCAGCGGGATCGACCTCGGACCACGAGGGACCGAGAAAACTATCGACACATGGGGCCGGACTGTCAGGGTCAAGGAAAAATCCAATATGTATCTGGTGATATCTCGGGTGCTATTAGAGATAGCGCAATAAATCAAAGTGCATTGTCTGCAGGAGGCCCTGGAGCATGAATCTGTGCAGCGGGAACGACCGCGGACCACCAGGGGCGGAGAAAACCACCGTCTCATGGGGCCGGACACTCAGGGTCAGGAGAAAATCCAATATATATCTGGTGATATCTCGGGTGCTATTAGAGATAGCGCAATAAACCAAAGTCAATTATCAGCAGGGGGCCCTGGCGCATGAAGCTGTGCAGCGGAACGACCTCGGACCACCAGGGGCCGAGAAAACCACCGTCTCATGGGGTGGACGCTCAGAGTCAGAGAAAAATCCAATATATATCTGGTGATATCTCGGGTGCTATAACAGATAGCGCAATAAATCAAAGTGCATTGTCTGTAGTTGGCCCTGGCGCATGACTCTGTGCAGCGGGAACGACCGCGGACCACCAGGGGCGGAGAAAACTACCGTCTCATGGGGCCGGTCTGCCAGGGTCAGGGAAAAATCCAATATATATCTGGTGATATCTCGGGTTCTATTACAGATAGCGCAATAAATCAAAGTGCATTGTCTATAGGAGGCCCTGGCGGATGAATCCCTGCAGCGTGATCGACCTCGGACCACGAGGGACCGAGAAATCCATCGTACAAGGGGCCGGACTGTCAGGGTCAAGGAAAAATCCAATATATATCTGGTGATATCTCGGGTGCTATTAGAGATAGTGCAATAAGCCAAAGTGAATTATCTGTAGGAGGCCCTGGCGCATGAATCTGTGCAGCGGGATCGACCTCGGACCACCAGGGACAGGGAAATCCATCGACACATGGGGCCGGACTGTCAGGATCAGGGAAAAATCCAATATATATCTGGTGATATCTCGGGTGCTATTCCAGATAGCGCAATAAATCAAAGTGCATTGTCTGCAGGAGGCCCTGGCGCATGAATCTGTGTAGCAGGAACGACCTCGGACCACCAGGCGCCGAGAAAATTACAGATATTTGGAATCCGTCACCCAAGGTCATGTAAAAATCCAGCATATATCTGGTGATATCTCGGGTGCTATTACAGATAGCGCAATAAATCAAATTGCATTTCTGTAGGAGGCCCTGGCGCATGAATCTGAGCAGCGGGATCGACCACGCACCACCAGGAGCCGAGAATATCACCGTCTCATGGTGCCGGACTGTCAGGATCAGGGAAAAATCCAATATATATCTGGTGATATCTCGGGTGCTATTAGAGATAGCGCAATAAATCAAAGTGGATTGTCTGTAGGAGGCCCTGGCTCATGAATCTGTGCAGCGGGATCGACCTCGGACCAACAGGGGCCGAGAAAATCACCGCCTCATGGGGCCGGACACTCAGGGTCAGGGAAAAATCCGATATATATCTGGTGATATCTCGGGTGCTATTAGAGATAGCGCAATAAATCAAAGTGGATTGTCTGTAGGAGGCCCTGGTTCATGAATCTGTGCAGCGGGATCGACCTCGGACCACCAGGGGCCGAGAAAATCACCGTCTCATGGGGCCGGACTGTCAGGGTCAGGGAAAAATCCAATATATATCTGGTGATATCTCGGGTGCTATTAGAGATAGCGCAATAAATCAAAGTGCATTGTCTGTAGGAGGCACTGGCGAAAGAATCTGTGCAGCAGGAACTACCTCGGACCACCAGGGGCCGAGAAAATTACAGATATTCGGAATCCGTCACCCAAGGTCATGTAAAAATCCAGCATATATCTGGTGATATCTCGGGTGCTATTACAGATAGCGCAATAAACCAAAGTGAATTGTCTGCAGGAAGCCTTGGCGCATGAATCTGTGCAGCGGGATCGACCTCGGACCACCAGGGGCCGAGAAAATCACCGTCTCATTGGGCCGGACTGTCAGGGTCTGGGAAAAATCCAATATATGTCTGGTGATATCTCGGGTGCTATTAGAGATAGCACAATAAATCAAAGTGGATTGTCTGTAGGAGGCCCTGGCTCATGAATCTGTGCAGCAGGATCGACCTCGGACCACCAGTGGCCGAGAAAATCACCGTCTCATGGGGCCGGACACTCAGGGTCAGGGAAAAATCCAATATATATCTGGTGATATCTCGGGTGCAATTAGAGATAGCGCAATAAATCAAAGAGAATTATCTGCAGGGGGCCCTGGCGCATGAATCTGAGCAGCGGGATCGACCTCGGACCACGAGGGACCGAGAACACTATCGACACATGGGGCCGGACTGTCATGGTCAAGGAAAAATCCAATATATATCTGGTGATATCTCGGGTGCTATTAGAGATAGCGCAATAAATCAAAGTACATTGTCTGTAGGAGGCCCTGGCGCATGAATCTGTGCAGCGGGAACGACCTCGGACCACCAGGGGCCGAGAAAATCACCGTCTCATGGAGTCGGACACTCAGGGTCAGGGAAAAATCCAATATATATCTGGTGATATCTCGGGTGCTATTAGAGATAGCCCAATAAATAAAAGTGCATTGTCTGTAGGAGGCACTGGCGAATGAATCTGTGCAGCGGGAGCGACCTCGGACCACCAGGGGCCGAGAAAACCACCGTCGCATGTAGTCGGACACTCAGGGTCAGGGAAAAATCCAATATATATCTGGTGATATCTCGGGTGCAATTAGAGATAGCGCAATAAATCAAAGCGTATTATCTGCAGGGGGCCCTGGCGCATGAATCTGTGCAGCGGGATCGACCTCGGACCACCAGGGGCCGAGAAAACCACCGTCTCATGGGGCCAGACACTCAGGGTCAGGGGAAAATCCAATATATATATGGTGATATCTCGGGTGCTCTTACAGATTGCGTAATAAATCAAAGTGCATTGTCTGTAGGAGGCCCTGGCGCATGAATCTGTGCAGCGGGAACGACCTCGGACCACCAGGGGCCGAGAAAACTACCGTCTCATGGGGCCGGACACTCAGGGTCATATAAAAATCCAGTATATATCTGGTGATATCTCGGGTGCTATTACAGATAGCGCAATAAACCAAAGTGAATTGTCTGCAGGAAGCCCTGGCGCATGAATCTGTGCAGGGGGAACGACCTCGGACCATCAGGGCCCGAGAAAACCACCGTCTCATGGGGTCGGACACTCAGGGTCAGAGGAAAATCCAATATATATATGGTGATATCTCGGGTGCTGTTACAGATTGCGTAATAAATCAAATTGCATTGTCTGTAGGAGGCCCTGGCGCATGAATCTGTGCAGCGGGAACGACCTCGGACCACCAGGGGCCGAGAAAACTACCGTCTCATGGGGCCGGACACTCAGGGTCATGTAAAAATCCAGCATAAATCTGGTGATATCTCGGGTGCTATTACAGATAGCGCAATAAACCAAAGTGAATTGTCTGCAGGAAGCCCTGGCGCATGAATCTGTGCAGGGGGAACGACCTCGGACCATCAGGGCCCGAGAAAACCACCGTCTCATGGGGTCGGACACTCAGGGTCAGGGAAAAATCCAATATATATCTGGTGATATCTCGGGTGCTATTACAGATAGCGCAATAAATCAAAGTGCATTGTCTGCAGGAAGCCCTGGCGCATGAATCTGTGCAGGGGGAACGACCTCGGACCATCAGGGCCCGAGAAAACCACCGTCTCATGGGGTCGGACACTCAGGGTCAGGGAAAAATCCAATATATATCTGGTGATATCTCGGGTGCTCTTACAGATAGCGCAATAAATCAAAGTGCATTGTCTGTAGGAGGCCCTGGCGCTTGAATCTGTGCAGCGGGATCCACCTCGGACCACCAGGGGCCGAGAAAATCACCGTCTCATCGGGCCGGACTGTCAGGGTCAGGTACAAATCCAATACATATCTGGTGATATCTCGGGTGCTCTTACAGATAGCGCACTAAACGAAAGTGAATTATCTGCAGGGGGCCCTGGCGAATGAATCTGTGCAGCGGGAACGACCTCGGACCACCAGGGGCCGAGAAAACCACCGTCTCATGGAGTCGGACACTCAGGGTCAGGGAAAAATCCAATATATATCTGGTGATATCTCGGGTGCAATTAGAGATAGCGCAATAAATCATAGTGAATTATCTGCAGGGGGCCCTGGCGCATGAATCTGTGCAATGGGATCGACCTCGGACCACCAGGGGCCGAGAAAATTACAGATTTTCGGAATACGTCACCCAAGGTCATGTAAAAATCTAGCATATATCTGGTGATATCTCGGGTGCTATTAGAGATAGCGCAATAAACCAAAGTGAATTGTCTGCAGGGGGCCCTGGCGCATGAATCTGTGCAGCGGGATCGACTTCGGACCGCCAGGGGCCGAGAAAACCACCGTCTCATGGGGCCAGACACTCAGGGTCAGGGGAGAATCCAATATATATATGGTGATATCTCGGGTGCTCTTACAGATTGCGTAATAAATCAAAGTGTATTGTCTGTAGGAGGCCCTGGCGCATGAATCTGTGTAGCGGGAACGACCTCGGCCCACCAGGGGCCGAGAAAACTACCGTCTCATGGGGCCGGACACTCAGGGTCATATAAAAATCCAGTATATATCTGGTGATATCTCGGGTGCTATTACAGATAGCGCAATAAACCAAAGTGAATTGTCTGCAGGAAGCCCTGGCGCATGAATCTGTGCAGGGGGAACGACCTCGGACCATCAGGGCCCGAGAAAACCACCGTCTCATGGGGTCGGACACTCAGGGTCAGGGAAAAATCCAATATATATCTGGTGATATCTCGGGTGCTATTACAGATAGCGCAATAAATCAAAGTGCATTGTCTGCAGGAAGCCCTGGCGCATGAATCTGTGCAGGGGGAACGACCTCGGACCATCAGGGCCCGAGAAAACCACCGTCCCATGGGGTCGGACACTCAGGGTCAGGGAAAAATCCAATATATATCTGGTGATATCTCGGGTGCTATTACAGATAGCGCAATAAATCAAAGTGCATTGTCTGTAGGAGGCCCTGGCGCTTGAATCTGTGCAGCGGGATCCACCTCGGACCACCAGGGGCCGAGAAAATCACCGTCTCATCGGGCCGGACTGTCAGGGTCAGGGGAAAATCCAATATATATCTGGTGATATCTCGGGTGCTATTAGAGATACCGCAATAAATCAAAGTGCATTGTCTGTAGTTGGCCCTGGCGCATGACTCTGTGCAGCGGGAACGACCTCGGACCACCAGGGGCCGAGAAAACCACCGTCTTATGGGGCCGGACACTCAGGGTCAAGGTTAATCCAATATATATATGGTGATATCTCGGGTGCTATTACAGATAGCGCAATAAACCAAAGTGAATTATCTGCAGGAGGCCCTGGCGCATGAATCTGAGCAGCGGGAACGACCTCGGACCACCAGGTGCCGAGAATACCACCGTCTCATGGGGTCGGACACTCAGGGTCAGGGAAAAATCCAATATATATCTGGTGATATCTCGGGTTCTATTACAGATAGCGCAATAAATCAAAGTGCATTGTCTGTAGGAGGCCCTGGCGCATGAATCTGTGCAGCGGGAACGACCTCGGACCACCAGGGGCCGAGAAAACTACCGTCTCATGGGGCCGGACACTCAGGGTCATATAAAAATCCAGTATATATCTGGTGATATCTCGGGTGCTATTACAGATAGCGCAATAAACCAAAGTGAATTGTCTGCAGGAAGCCCTGGCGCATGAATCTGTGCAGGGGGAACGACCTCGGACCATCAGGGCCCGAGAAAACCACCGTCTCATGGGGTCGGACACTCAGGGTCAGAGGAAAATCCAATATATATATGGTGATATCTCGGGTGCTGTTACAGATTGCGTAATAAATCAAATTGCATTGTCTGTAGGAGGCCCTGGCGCATGAATCTGTGCAGCGGGAACGACCTCGGACCACCAGGGGCCGAGAAAACTACCGTCTCATGGGGCCGGACACTCAGGGTCATGTAAAAATCCAGCATAAATCTGGTGATATCTCGGGTGCTATTACAGATAGCGCAATAAACCAAAGTGAATTGTCTGCAGGAAGCCCTGGCGCATGAATCTGTGCAGGGGGAACGACCTCGGACCATCAGGGCCCGAGAAAACCACCGTCTCATGGGGTCGGACACTCAGGGTCAGGGAAAAATCCAATATATATCTGGTGATATCTCGGGTGCTATTACAGATAGCGCAATAAATCAAAGTGCATTGTCTGCAGGAAGCCCTGGCGCATGAATCTGTGCAGGGGGAACGACCTCGGACCATCAGGGCCCGAGAAAACCACCGTCTCATGGGGTCGGACACTCAGGGTCAGGGAAAAATCCAATATATATCTGGTGATATCTCGGGTGCTCTTACAGATAGCGCAATAAATCAAAGTGCATTGTCTGTAGGAGGCCCTGGCGCTTGAATCTGTGCAGCGGGATCCACCTCGGACCACCAGGGGCCGAGAAAATCACCGTCTCATCGGGCCGGACTGTCAGGGTCAGGTACAAATCCAATACATATCTGGTGATATCTCGGGTGCTCTTACAGATAGCGCACTAAACGAAAGTGAATTATCTGCAGGGGGCCCTGGCGAATGAATCTGTGCAGCGGGAACGACCTCGGACCACCAGGGGCCGAGAAAACCACCGTCTCATGGAGTCGGACACTCAGGGTCAGGGAAAAATCCAATATATATCTGGTGATATCTCGGGTGCAATTAGAGATAGCGCAATAAATCATAGTGAATTATCTGCAGGGGGCCCTGGCGCATGAATCTGTGCAATGGGATCGACCTCGGACCACCAGGGGCCGAGAAAATTACAGATTTTCGGAATACGTCACCCAAGGTCATGTAAAAATCTAGCATATATCTGGTGATATCTCGGGTGCTATTAGAGATAGCGCAATAAACCAAAGTGAATTGTCTGCAGGGGGCCCTGGCGCATGAATCTGTGCAGCGGGATCGACTTCGGACCGCCAGGGGCCGAGAAAACCACCGTCTCATGGGGCCAGACACTCAGGGTCAGGGGAGAATCCAATATATATATGGTGATATCTCGGGTGCTCTTACAGATTGCGTAATAAATCAAAGTGTATTGTCTGTAGGAGGCCCTGGCGCATGAATCTGTGTAGCGGGAACGACCTCGGCCCACCAGGGGCCGAGAAAACTACCGTCTCATGGGGCCGGACACTCAGGGTCATATAAAAATCCAGTATATATCTGGTGATATCTCGGGTGCTATTACAGATAGCGCAATAAACCAAAGTGAATTGTCTGCAGGAAGCCCTGGCGCATGAATCTGTGCAGGGGGAACGACCTCGGACCATCAGGGCCCGAGAAAACCACCGTCTCATGGGGTCGGACACTCAGGGTCAGGGAAAAATCCAATATATATCTGGTGATATCTCGGGTGCTATTACAGATAGCGCAATAAATCAAAGTGCATTGTCTGCAGGAAGCCCTGGCGCATGAATCTGTGCAGGGGGAACGACCTCGGACCATCAGGGCCCGAGAAAACCACCGTCCCATGGGGTCGGACACTCAGGGTCAGGGAAAAATCCAATATATATCTGGTGATATCTCGGGTGCTATTACAGATAGCGCAATAAATCAAAGTGCATTGTCTGTAGGAGGCCCTGGCGCTTGAATCTGTGCAGCGGGATCCACCTCGGACCACCAGGGGCCGAGAAAATCACCGTCTCATCGGGCCGGACTGTCAGGGTCAGGGGAAAATCCAATATATATCTGGTGATATCTCGGGTGCTATTAGAGATACCGCAATAAATCAAAGTGCATTGTC
The DNA here is from genome assembly GCF_051020985.1 of Nomia melanderi. Lineage (NCBI taxonomy): Eukaryota > Metazoa > Arthropoda > Insecta > Hymenoptera > Halictidae > Nomia > Nomia melanderi. The sequence goes on from NW_027475130.1 coordinate 2,276,949, forward strand.
TGTAGTTGGCCCTGGCGCATGACTCTGTGCAGCGGGAACGACCTCGGACCACCAGGGGCCGAGAAAACCACCGTCTTATGGGGCCGGACACTCAGGGTCAAGGTTAATCCAATATATATATGGTGATATCTCGGGTGCTATTACAGATAGCGCAATAAACCAAAGTGAATTATCTGCAGGAGGCCCTGGCGCATGAATCTGAGCAGCGGGAACGACCTCGGACCACCAGGTGCCGAGAATACCACCGTCTCATGGGGTCGGACACTCAGGGTCAGGGAAAAATCCAATATATATCTGGTGATATCTCGGGTTCTATTACAGATAGCGCAATAAATCAAAGTGCATTGTCTATAGGAGGCCCTGGCGGATGAATCCGTGCAGCGTGATCGACCTCGGACCACGAGGGTCCGAGAAATCCATCGTACAAGGGGCCGGACTGTCAGGGTCAACGAAATATCCAATATATATCTGGTGATATCTCGGGTGCTATTTGAGATTGCGCAATAAACCAAAGTGCATTGTCTGCAGCAGGCCCTGGCGCATGAATCTGTGCAGCGGGATCGACCTCGGACCACCAGGGGCCGAGAAAACCACCGACTCATCGGGCCGGACTGTCAGGGTCAACGAAAAATCCAATATATATCTGGTGATATCTCGGGTGCTATTACAGATAGCGCAATAAATCAAAGTGCATTGTCTGTAGGAGGCCCTGGCGCTTGAATCTGTGCAGCGGGATCCACCTCGGACCACCAGGGGCCGAGAAAATCACCGTCTCATGGGGCCGGACAGTCGGGGTCAGGGAAAAATCCAATATATATCTGGTGATATCTCGGGTGCTATTTGAGATTGCGCAATAAACCAAAGTGCATTGTCTGCAGCAGGCCCTGGCGCATGAATCTGTGCAGCGGGATCGACCTCGGACCACCAGGGGCCGAGAAAACCACCGACTCATCGGGCCGGACTGTCAGGGTCAACGAAAAATCCAATATATATCTGGTGATATCTCGGGTGCTATTACAGATAGCGCAATAAATCAAAGTGCATTGTCTGTAGGAGGCCCTGGCGCTTGAATCTGTGCAGCGGGATCCACCTCGGACCACCAGGGGCCGAGAAAATCACCGTCTCATGGGGCCGGACAGTCGGGGTCAGGGAAAAATCCAATATATATCTGGTGATATCTCGGGTGCTATTAGAGATACCGCAATAAATCAAAGTGAGTTATCTGCAGGGGGCCCTGGCGCATGAATCTGTGCAGCGGGAACGACCTCGGACCACCAGGGGCCGAGAAAACTACCGTCTCATGGGGCCGGACACTCAGGGTCAGGGAAAAATCCAATATATATCTGGTGATATCTCGGGTGCTATTAGATATAGCGCAATAAATCAAAGTGCATTGTCTGTAGGAGGCCCTGGCGCTTGAATCTGTGCAGCGGGATCGACCTCGGGCCACCAGGGGCCGAGAAAACCACCGTCTCATGGGGTCGGACACTCAGGGTCAGGGAAAAATCCAATATATATCTGGTGATATCTCGGGTGCTATTACAGATAGCGCAATAAATCAAAGTCCACTGTCTGTAGGAGGCCCTGGCGCTTGAATCTGTGCAGCGTGATCCACCTCGGACCACCAGGGGCCGAGAAAATCACCGTCTCATGGGGCCGGACTGTCGGGGTCAGGGAAAAATCCAATATATATCTGGTGATATCTCGGGTGCTATTAGAGATACCGCAATAAATCAAAGTGAGTTATCTGCAGGGGGCCCTGGCGCATGAATCTGTGCAGCGGGAACGACCTCGGACCACCAGGGGCCGAGAAAACCACCGTCTCATGGGGCCGGACACTCAGGGTCAGGGGAAAATCCAATATATATATGGTGATATCTCGGGTGCTGTTACAGATTGCGTAATAAATCAAAGTGCATTGTCTGTAGGAGGCCCTGGCGCATGAATCTGAGCAGCGGGAACGACCTCGGACCACCAGGTGCCGAGAAAACCACCGTCTCATGGAGTCGGACACTCAGGGTCAGGGAAAAATCCAATATATATCTGGTGATATCTCGGGTGCAATTATAGATAGCGCAATAAATCAAAGTGAATTATCTGCAGGGGGCCCTGGCGCATGAATCTGTGCAGCGGGATCGACCTCGGACCGCCAGGGGCCGAGAAAACTACCGTCTCATGGGGCCGGACTGTCAGGGTCAGGGAAAAATCCAATATATATCTGGTGATATCTCGGGTGCTATTAGAGATAGCGCAATAAATCAAAGAGCATTGTCTGTCGGAGGCACTGGCGAATGAATATGTGCAGCAGGAACTACCTCGGACCACCAGGGGCCGAGAAAATTACAGATATTCGGAATCCGTCACCCAAGGTCATGTAAAAATCCAGCATATATCTGGTGATATCTCGGGTGCTATTACAGATAGCGCAATAAACCAAAGTGAATTGTCTGCAGGAAGCCTTGGCGCATGAATCTGTGCAGCGGGATCGACCTCGGACCACCAGGGGCCGAGAAAATCACCGTCTCATTGGGCCGGACTGTCAGGGTCTGGGAAAAATCCAATATATGTCTGGTGATATCTCGGGTGCTATTAGAGATAGCGCAATAAATCAAAGTGCATTGTCTGCAGGAGGCCCTGGCGCATGAATCTGTGCAGCAGGGTCGACCTCGGACCACCAGGGGCCGAGAAAATCACCGTCTCATGGGGCCGGACACTCAGGGTCAGGGAAAAATCCAATATATATCAGGTGATATCTCGGGTGCTATTAGAGATAGCGCAATAAATCAAAGTGCATTGTCTGCAGGAGGCCCTGGCGCATGAATCTGTGCAGCGGGAACGACGTCGGACCTCCAGGGGTCGAGAAAATCACCGTCTCACGAGGCCGGACTGTCAGGGTCAGGGAAAAATCCAATATATGTCTGGTGATGTCTCGGGTGCTATTAGAGATAGCGCAATAAATCAAAGTGCATTGTCTGCGGGAGGGCCTGTCGCATGAATCTGTGCAATGGCAACGACCTCGGACCACCAGGGGCCGAGAAAACCACCGTCGCATGGAGTCGGACACTCAGGGTCAGGGAAAAAACTAATATATATCTGGTGATATCTCGGGTGCAATTAGAGATAGCGCAATAAATCAAAGCGAATTATCTGCGGGGGGCCCTGGCGCATGAATCTGTGCAGCGGGAACGACGTCGGACCACCAGGGGTCGAGAAAATCACCGTCTCACGAGGCCGGACTGTCAGGGTCAGGGAAAAATCCAATATATATCTGGTGATATCTCGGGTGCTATTAGAGATAGCGCAATAAACCAAAGTGCATTGTCTGTAGGAGGCCCTTGCGCATGAATCTGTGAAATGGGATCGATCTCGGACCACCAGGGGCCGAGAAAATTACAGATATTCGGAATCCGTCACCCAAGGTCATGTAAAAATCCAGCATATATCTGGTGATATCTCGGGTGCTATTACAGATAGCGCAATAAGCCAAAGTGAATTGTCTGCAGGAAGCCCTGGCGCATGAACCTGTGAAGCGGGAACGACCTCGGACCACCAGGGGCCGAGAAAACTACCGTCTCATGGGGCCGGACACTCAGGGTCAGGGAAAAATCCAATATATATCTGGTGATATCTCGGGTGCTATTAGAGATAGCGCAATAAACCAAAGTGCATTGTCTGTAGGAGGCCCTTGCGCATGAATCTGTGAAATGGGATCGATCTCGGACCACCAGGGGCCGAGAAAATTACAGATATTCGGAATCCGTCACCCAAGGTCATGTAAAAATCCAGCATATATCTGGTGATATCTCGGGTGCTATTACAGATAGCGCAATAAGCCAAAGTGAATTGTCTGCAGGAAGCCCTGGCGCGTGAACCTGTGAAGCGGGAACGACCTCGGACCACCAGGGGCCGAGAAAACTACCGTCTCATGGGGCCGGACACTCAGGGTCAGGGAAAAATCCAATATATATCTGGTGATATCTCGGGTGCTATTAGAGATAGCGCAATAAACCAAAGTGCATTGTCTATAGGAGGCCCTGGCGGATGAATCCGTGCAGCGGGATCGACCTCGGACCACGAGGGACCGAGAAATCCATCGTACAAGGGGCCGGACTGTCAGGGTCAAGGAAAAATCCAATATATACCTGGTGATATCTCGGGTGCTATTAGAGATAGTGCAATAAGCCAAAGTGAATTATCTGTAGGAGGCCCTGGCGCATGAATCTGTGCAGCGGGATCGACCTCGGACCACCAGGGACAGGGAAATCCATCGACACATTGGGCCGGACTGTCAGGGTCAGGGAAAAATCCAATATATATCTGGTGATATCTCGGGTGCTATTCCAGATAGCGCAATAAATCAAAGTGCATTGTCTGCAGGAGGCCCTGGCGCATGAGTCTGTGCAGCAGGAACGACCTCGGACCACCAGGCGCCGAGAAAATTACAGATATTTGGAATCCGTCACCCAAGGTCATGTAAAAATCCAGCATATATCTGGTGATATCTCGGGTGCTATTACAGATAGCGCAATAAACCAAAGTGAATTGTCTGCAGGAAGCCTTGGCGCATGAATCTGTGCAGCGGGATCGACCTCGGACCACCAGGGGCCGAGAAAATCACCGTCTCATTGGGCCGGACTGTCAGGGTCTGGGAAAAATCCAATATATTCCTGGTGATATCTCGGGTGCTATTAGAGATAGCACAATAAATCAAAGTGGATTGTCTGTAGGAGGCCCTGGCTCATGAATCTGTGCAGCAGGAACTACCTCGGACCACCAGGGGCCGAGAAAATTACAGATATTCGGAATCCGTCACCCAAGGTCATGTAAAAATCCAGCATATATCTGGTGATATCTCGGGTGCTATTACAGATAGCGCAATAAACCAAAGTGAATTGTCTGCAGGAAGCCTTGGCGCATGAATCTGTGCAGCGGGATCGACCTCGGACCACCAGGGGCCGAGAAAATCACCGTCTCATTGGGCCGGACTGTCAGGGTCTGGGAAAAATCCAATATATGTCTGGTGATATCTCGGGTGCTATTAGAGATAGCGCAATAAATCAAAGTGAATTATCTGCAGGGGCCCTGCCGCATGAATCTGCGCAGCGGGATCGACCTCGGACCACGAGGGACAGAGAAATCCATCGACACATGGGGCCGGACAGTCAGGGTCAGGGAAAAATCCAATATATATCTGGTGATATCTCGGGTGCTCTTAGAGATAGCGCAATAAATCAAAGTGCATTGTCTGTAGGAGGCCCTAGCGCATGAATCTGTGCAGCGGGAACGACCTCGGACCACCAGGGGCCGAGAAAACCACCGTCTCATGGGGTCGGACTGTCAGGGTCTGGGAAAAATCCGATATATATCTGGTGATATCTCGGATGCTATTAGAGATAGCGCAATAAACCAAAGTGCATTGTCTGCAGGAAGCCCTGGCGCATGAATCTGTGAAGCGGGAACGACCTCGGACCACCAGGGGCCGTGAAAACTACCGTCTCATGGGGCCGGACACTCAGGGTCAGGGAAAAATCCAATATATATCTGGTGATATCTCGGGTGCTATTAGAGATAGCGCAATAAACCAAAGTGCATTGTCTGCAGCAGGCCCTAGCGCATGAATCTGTGCAGCGCGAACGACCTCGGACCACCAGGGGCCGAGAAAATCACCGTCTCATGGGGCCGGACTGTCAGGGTCAGGGAAAAATCCAATATATATCTGGTGATATCTCGGGTGCTATTACAGATAGCGCAATAAATCAAAGTGAATTATCTGCATGGGGCCCTGGCGCATGAATCTGTGCAGCGGGAACGACCTCGCACCACCAGGGGCCGAGAAAACCCCCGTCTCATCGGACCGGACACTCCGGGTCAGGGGAAAATCAAATATATATATATGGTGATATCTCGGGAGCTATTACAGATGGCGCAATAAATCAAAGTGCATTGTCTGTAGGAGGCCCTGGCGCATGAATCTGTGCAGCGGAATCGACCTCGAGCCACCAGGGGCCGAGAAAACCACCGTCTCATGGGGTCGGACTGTCAGGGTCAGGGAAAAATCGAATATATACCTGGTGATATCTCGGTTGCTATTATAGATAGCGCATTAAATCAAAGTGCATTGTCTGCAGGAGGCCCTGGCGCATGAATCTGTACAGCGGGAAACACCTCGGACCACCAGGGGCCGAGAAAACCACCGTCTCATGGGGCCGGACTGTCAGGGTCAGGGAAAAATCCAATATATATCTGGTGATATCTCGGGTGCTATTAGAGATATGCGCAATAAATCAACGTGAATTGTCCGCAGGGGGCCCTGGCGCATGAATCTGTGCTGCGCGATCGACCTCGGACCACCAGGGGCCGAGAAAACCACCGTCTCATGGGGTCGGACACTCAGGGTCAAGGAAAAATCGAATATAAATCTGGTGATATCGCGGGTACTATTACAGATAGTGCAATAAGTCAAAGTGCATTGTCTGTAGGAGGCCCTGGCGCATGAATCTGTGCAGCGGAATCGACCTCGGACCACCAGGGGCCGAGAAAACCACCGTCTCATGGGGTCGGACACTCAGGGTCAGGGAAAAATCCAATATATATCTGGTGATATCTCGGAGGCTATTAGAGATAGCGCAATAAATCAAAGTGAATTGTCTGTACGAGGCCCGGCCTCATGTATCTGTGCAGCGGGATCGACCTCAGACCACGAGGGACCGAGAAAACCATCGACACATGGGGCCGGACTGTCAGGGCCAAGGAAAAATCCAATATATATCTGGTGATATCTCGGGTGCTATTAGAGATAGCGAAATAAATCAAAGTGAATTATCTGCAGGGGGCCCTGGCGCATGAATCTGTGCAGCGGGAAGGACCACGGACCACCAGGGGCCGAGAAAACCACCGTCTCATGGGGCCGGACACTCAGGGTCAGGGGAAAATCCAATATATATTTGGTGATATCTCGGGTGCTATTAGAGATAGCGAAATAAGTCAAAGTGCATTGTCTGCAGGGGGCCCTTTCGCATGAATCTGTGCAGCGGGATCGACCTCGGACCACGAGGGACTGAGAAAACCATCGACACATGGGGCCGGACCGTCAGGGTCAAGGAAAAATCCAATATATATCTGGTGATATCTCGCGTGCTATTACAGATAACGCAATAAATCAAAGTGCATTGTCTGTTGGAGGCCCTGGCGCATGAATCTGTGAAGCGGGAACGTCCACGGACCCTCAGAGGCCGAGAAAACTACCGTCTCATGGGGCCGGACACTCAGGGCCAGGGAAAAATCCAATATATATCTGGTGATATCTCGGGTGCTATTAGAGATAGCGAAATAAACCAAAGTGCATTGTCTGCAGGAGGCCCTGGCGCATGAATCTGTGCAGCGGGATCGACCTCGGACCACCAGGGGCCGAGAAAACCACCGTCTCATGGGGTCGGACACTCAGGGTCAGGGAAAAATCCAATATATATCTGGTGATATCTCGGGTGCTATTAGAGATAGCGTAATAAATCAAAGTGAATTATCTGCAGGGAGCCCTGGCGCATAAATCTGTGCAGCAGGATCGACCTCGGACCACCAGGGGCCGAGAAAACCACCGTCTCATGGGGCCCGACACTCATGGTCAGGGAAAAATCCAATATATATCTGGTGATATCTCGGGTGCTATTAGAGATAGCGCAATAAACCAAAGTGCATTGTCTCTAGGAGGCACTGGCGAATGAATCTGTGCAACAGGAACGACCTCGGACCACCAGACGCCGAGAAAATTACAGATATTCGGAATCCGTCACCCAAGGTCATGTAAGAATCCAGCATATATCTAGTGATATCTCGGGTGCTATTACAGATAGCGCAATAAACCAAAGTGAATTGTCTGCAGGAAGCCCTGGCGCATGAATCTGTTCAGCGGGATCGACCTCGGACCACGAGGGACCGAGAAAACTATCGACACATGGGGCCGGACTGTCAGGGTCTGGGAAATATCCAATATATATCTAGTGATATCTTGAGTGCTATTAGAGATAGCGCAATAAACCAAAGTGAATTATCTGCAGGAGGCCCTGGCGCATGAATCTGTGCAGCGGGAACGACCACGGACCACCAGGGGCTGAGAAAACCACCGTCTCATGGTGTCGGAGACTCAGGGTCAGGGAAAAATGCAATATATATCCGGTGATATCTCGGGTGCTATTCGAGATAGCGCAATAAATCAAAGAGCAGTGTCTGCAGGAAGCCCTAGCGCATGAATCTGTGCAGCGGGAACGACCACGGACCACCAGGGGCCGAGAAAACCACCGTCTCATGGGGTCGGACACTCAGGGTCAAGGAAAAATCGAATATAAATCTGGTGATATCGCGGGTACTATTACAGATAGTGCAATAAGTCAAAGTGCATTGTCTGTAGGAGGCCCTGGCGCATGAATCTGTGCAGCGGAATCGACCTCGGACCACCAGGGGCCGAGAAAACCACCGTCTCATGGGGTCGGACACTCAGGGTCAGGGAAAAATCCAATATATATCTGGTGATATCTCGGAGGCTATTAGAGATAGCGCAATAAATCAAAGTGAATTGTCTGTACGAGGCCCGGCCTCATGTATCTGTGCAGCGGGATCGACCTCAGACCACGAGGGACCGAGAAAACCATCGACACATGGGGCCGGACTGTCAGGGCCAAGGAAAAATCCAATATATATCTGGTGATATCTCGGGTGCTATTAGAGATAGCGAAATAAATCAAAGTGAATTATCTGCAGGGGGCCCTGGCGCATGAATCTGTGCAGCGGGAAGGACCACGGACCACCAGGGGCCGAGAAAACCCCCGTCTCATGGGGCCGGACACTCAGGGTCAGGGGAAAATCCAATATATATTTGGTGATATCTCGGGTGCTATTAGAGATAGCGCAATAAGTCAAAGTGCATTGTCTGCAGGGGGCCCTTTCGCATGAATCTGTGCAGCGGGATCGACCTCGGACCACGAGGGACTGAGAAAACCATCGACACATGGGGCCGGACCGTCAGGGTCAAGGAAAAATCCAATATATATCTGGTGATATCTCGCGTGCTATTACAGATAACGCAATAAATCAAAGTGCATTGTCTGTTGGAGGCCCTGGCGCATGAATCTGTGAAGCGGGAACGTCCACGGACCCTCAGAGGCCGAGAAAACTACCGTCTCATGGGGCCGGACACTCAGGGCCAGGGAAAAATCCAATATATATCTGGTGATATCTCGGGTGCTATTAGAGATAGCGAAATAAACCAAAGTGCATTGTCTGCAGGAGGCCCTGGCGCATGAATCTGTGCAGCGGGAACGACCTCGGACCACCAGGGGCCGAGAAAACCACCGTCTCATGGGGTCGGACACTCAGGGTCAGGGAAAAATCCAATATATATCTGGTGATATCTCGGGTGCTATTAGAGATAGCGTAATAAATCAAAGTGAATTATCTGCAGGGAGCCCTGGCGCATAAATCTGTGCAGCAGGATCGACCTCGGACCACCAGGGGCCGAGAAAACCACCGTCTCATGGGGCCCGACACTCATGGTCAGGGAAAAATCCAATATATATCTGGTGATATCTCGGGTGCTATTAGAGATAGCGCAATAAACCAAAGTGCATTGTCTCTAGGAGGCACTGGCGAATGAATCTGTGCAACAGGAACGACCTCGGACCACCAGACGCCGAGAAAATTACAGATATTCGGAATCCGTCACCCAAGGTCATGTAAGAATCCAGCATATATCTAGTGATATCTCGGGTGCTATTACAGATAGCGCAATAAACCAAAGTGAATTGTCTGCAGGAAGCCCTGGCGCATGAATCTGTTCAGCGGGATCGACCTCGGACCACGAGGGACCGAGAAAACTATCGACACATGGGTCCGGACAGTCAGGGTCTGGGAAATATCCAATATATATCTAGTGATATCTTGAGTGCTATTAGAGATAGCGCAATAAACCAAAGTGAATTATCTGCAGGAGGCCCTGGCGCATGAATCTGTGCAGCGGGAACGACCACGGACCACCAGGGGCTGAGAAAACCACCGTCTCATGGTGTCGGAGACTCAGGGTCAGGGAAAAATGCAATATATATCCGGTGATATCTCGGGTGCTATTCGAGATAGCGCAATAAATCAAAGAGCATTGTCTGCAGGAAGCCCTAGCGCATGAATCTGTGCAGCGGGAACGACCACGGACCACCAGGGGCCGAGAAAACCACCGTCGCATGGAGTCGGACACTCAGGGTCAGGGAAAAAACCAATATATATCTGGTGATATCTCGGGTGCAATTAGAGATAGCGCAATAAATCAAAGTGCATTGTCTGCGGGAGGGCCTGTCGCATGAATCTGTGCAATGGCATCGACCTCGGACCACCAGGGGCCGAGAAAACCACCGTCGCATGGAGTCGGACACTCAGGGTCAGGGAAAAAACTAATATATATCTGGTGATATCTCGGGTGCAATTAGAGATAGCGCAATAAATCAAAGCGAATTATCTGCAGGGGGCCCTGGAGCATGAATCTGTGCAGCGGGATCGAGCTCGGACCACGAGGGACCGAGAAAACTATCGACACATGGGGCCGGACACTCAGGGTCGGGGAAAGATTCAATATATATCTGGTGATATCTCGGGTGCTCTTACAGATAGCGCACTAAACCAAAGTGAATTATCTGCAGGGGGCCCTGGCGCATGAATCTGCGCAGCGGGAACGACCTCGGACCACCAGGGGCCGAGAAAACCACCGTCTCATGGGGTCGGACACTCAGGGTCAGGGAAAAATCCAATATATATCTGGTGATATCTCGGGTGCTATTAGAGATAGCGCAATAAATCAAAGTGCATTGTCTGCAGGAGGCCCTGGCGCATGAATCTGTGCAGCGGGAACGACCTCGGATCAACAGGGGCCGAGAAAACCACCGTCTCATGGGGTCGGACACTCAGGGTCAGGGACAAATCCAATATATATCTGGTGATATCTCGGGTGCTATTAGAGATAGCGCAATAAACCCAAGTGAATTATCTGCAGGGGGCCCTGGCGCTTGAATCTGCGCAGCGTGAACGACCTCGGACCACCAGGGGCCGAGAAAACCACCGTCTCATGGGGTCGGACACTCAGGGTCAGGGAAAAATCCAATATATAACTGGTAATATCTCGGGTGCTATTAGAGATAGCGCAATAAACCAAAGTGCATTATCTGCAGGGTACCCTGGCGCATGAATCTGTGCAGCGGGATCGATCTCGCACTACGAGGGACCGAGAAAACTATCGACACATGGGGACGGACACTCAGGGTCGGGGAAAAATTCAAAATATATCTGGTGATATCTCGGGTGCTATTACAGATATCGCAATAAATCAAAGTGCATTGTCTGTAGGAGGCCCTGGCGCATGAACCTGTGCAGCGGGAAGGACCACGGACCACCAGGGGCCGAGAAAACCACCGTCGCATGGAGTCGGACACTCAGGGTCAGGGAAAAATCCAATATATATCTGGTGATATCTCGCGTGCAATTAGAGATAGCGCTATAAATCAAAGTGAATTATCTGCAGGGTACCCTGGCGCATGAATCTGTGCAGCGGGATCGACAGAGCACTACGAGGGACCGAGAAAACTATCGACACATGGGGACGGACACTCAGGGTTGGGGAAAAATCCAATATATATCTGGTGATATCTCGGGTGCTATTAGAGAGAGCGCAATAAGCCAAAGTGCATTGTCTGCAGGAGGCACTGGCGCATGAATCTGTGCAGCGGGATCGACCTCGGACCACCAGGGGCCGAGAAAATCACCGTCTCATGGGGCCGGACTGTCAGGGTCATGGAAAAATCCAATATATATCTGGTGATATCTCGGCTGCTCTTACAGATAGCGCACTAAACTTAAGTGAATTATCTGCAGGGGGCCCTGGCGCATGAATCTGTGCAGCGGGAACGACCTCGGACCACCAGGGGCCGCGAAAATCACCGTCTCATGGGGCCGGACTGTCAGGGTCAGGGAAAAATCCAATATATATCTGGTGATATCTCGGGTGCTATTACAGATATCGCAATAAATCAAAGTGCATTGTCTGTAGGAGGCCCTGGCATATGAACCTGTGCAGCGGGAAGGACCTCGGACCACCAGGGGCCGAGAAAACCACCGTCTCATGGAGTCGGACACTCAGGGTCAGGGAAAAATCCAATATATATCTGGTGATATCTCGGGTGCTATTAGAGGGAGCGCAATAAGCCAAAGTGCATTGTCTGCAGGAGGCACTGGCGCATGAATCTGTGCAGCAGGAACTACCTCGGACCACCAGGGGCCGAGAAAATTACAGATATTCGGAATCCGTCACCCAAGGTCATGTAAAAATCCAACATATATCTGGTGATATCTCGGGTGCTATTACAGATAGCGCAATAAATCAAAGTGCATTGACTGTAGGAGGCCCTGGCGCATGAATCTGTGAAGCGGGAACGACCTCGGACCACCAGGGGCCGTGAAAACTACCGTCTCATGGGGCCGGACCCTCAGGGTCAGGGAAAAATCCAATATATATCTGGTGATATCTCGGGTGCTATTAGAGATAGCGCAATAAACCAAGGTGCATTGTCTGCAGGAGGCACTGGCGCATGAATCTGTACAGCGGGAACGACCTCGGACCACCAGAGGCCGAGACAACCACCGTCGCATGGAGTCGGACACTCAGGGTCAGGGAAAAATCCAATATATATCTGGTGATATCTCGGGAGCTATTAGAGATAGCGCAATAAACCAAAGTGCATTGTCTGCAGGAAGCCCTGGCGCATGAATCTGTGCAGCGGGAACGACCTCGGACCACCAGGGGCCGCGAAAATCACCGTCTCATGGGGCCGGACTGTCAGGGTCAGGGAAAAATCCAATATATATCTGGTGATATCTCGGGTGCTATTAGAGATAGCGCAATAAACCAAAGTGAATTGTCTGCAGGAAGCCCTGGCGCATGAATCTGTGAAGCGGGAACGACGGCGGACCACCAGGGGCCGAGAAAACTACCGTCTCATGGGGCCGGACACTCAGGGTCAGGGAAAAATCCAATATATATCTGGTGATATCTCGGGTGCTATTAGAGATAGCGCAATAAACCAAAGTGCATTGTCTGCAGGAGGCACTGGCTCATGAATCTGTGAAGCGGGAACGACCGCGGACCACCAGGGGCCGAGAAAACTACCGTCTCATGGGGCCGGACACTCAGGGTCAGGGAAAAATCCAATGTATATCTGGTGATATCTCGCGTGCAATTAGAGATAGCGCAATAAATCAAAGTGAATTATCTGCAGGGTACCCTGGCGCATGAATCTGTGCAGCGGGATCGACCTCGCACTACGAGGGACCGAGAAAACTATCGACACATGGGGACGGACACTCAGGGTCGGGGAAAAATTCAATATATATCTGGTGATATCTCGGGTGCTATTACAGATATCGCAATAAATCAAAGTGCATTGTCTGTAGGAGGCCCTGGCGCATGAACCTGTGCAGCGGGAAGGACCTCGGACCACCAGGGGCCGAGAAAACCACCGTCGCATGGAGTCGGACACTCAGGGTCAGGGAAAAATCCAATATATATCTGGTGATATCTCGCGTGCTATTAGAGAGAGCGCAATAAACCAAAGTGCATTGTCTGCAGGAGGCACTGGCGCATGAATCTGTGCAGCGGGATCGACCTCGGTCCACCAGGGGCCGCGAAAATCACCGTCTCATGGGGCCGGACTGTCAGGGTCAGGGAAAAATCCAATATATATCTGGTGATATCTCGGGTGCTATTAGAGATAGCGCAATAAACCAAAGTGCATTGTCTGCAGGAAGCCCTGGCGCATGAATCTGTGCAGCGGGAACGACCTCGGACCACCAGGGGCCGAGAAAACCACCGTCGCATGGAGTCGGACACTCAAGGTCAGGGAAAAATCCAATACATATCTGGTGATATCTCGGGAGCTGTTAGAGATAGCGCAATAAACCAAAGTGAAATATCTGCAGGAGGCCCCGGCGTATGAATCTGTCCAGCGGGAACCACCTCGGACCGCCAGGGGCCGAGAAAACCACGGTCTCATGGGGCCGGACACTCAGGGTCGGGGAAAAATCCAATATATATCTGGTGATATCTCGGGTGCTATTAGAGATAGCGCAATAAACCAAAGTGCATTGTCTGTACGAGGCCCTGGCGCATGAATCTGTGCAGCGGGAACGACCTCGGTTCACCAGGGGCCGAGAAAACCACAGTCTCTTGGGGCCGGACACTCAGGGTCAGGGAAAAATCAAATATATATCTGGTGATATCTCGGGTGCTATTAGAGATAGCGCAATATATCAAAGTGAATTATCTGCAGGGGGCCCTGGCGCATGAATCTGTGCAGCGGTAACGACCTCGGAACAACAGGGGCCGAGAAAACCACCGTCACATGGGGTCGGACACTCAAGGTCAGGGACAAATCCAATATATATCTGGTGATATCTCGGCTGCTCTTACAGATAGCGCACTAAACTAAAGTGAATTATCTGCAGGGGGCCCTGGCGCATGAATCTGTGCAGCGGGAACGACCTCGGACCACCAGGGGCCGCGAAAATCACCGTCTCATGGGGCCGGACTGTCAGGGTCAGGGAAAAATCCAATATATATCTGGTGATATCTCGGGTGCTATTAGAGATAGCGCAATAAACCAAAGTGCATTGTCTGCAGGAAGCCCTGGCGCATGAATCTGTGCAGCGGGAACGACCTCGGTTCACCAGGGGCCGAGAAAACCACAGTCTCATGGGGCCGGACACTCAGGGTCAGGGAAAAATCCAATATATATCTGGTGATATCTCGGGTGCTATTAGAGATAGCGCAATAAACCAAGATGCATTGTCTGCAGGAGGCACTGGCGCATGAATCTGTACAGCGGCAACGACCTCGGACCGCCAGGGGCCGTGAAAACCACCGTCGCATGGGGTCGGACACTCAGAGTCAGGGAAAAAACCAATATATATCTGGTGATATCTCGGGTGCAATTAGAGATAGCGCAATAAATCAAAGCGAATTATCTGCAGGGGGCCCTGGAGCATGAATCTGTGCAGCGGGATCGAGCTCGGACCACGAGGGACCGAGAAAACTATCGACACATGGGGCCGGACACTCAGGGTCGGGGAAAAATTCAATATATATCTGGTGATATCTCGGGTGCTCTTACAGATAGCGCACTAAACCAAAGTGAATTATCTGCATGGGGCCCTGGCGCATGAATCTGTGCAGAGGGAACGACCTCGGACCACCAGGGGCCTCGAAAACTACCGTCTCATGGGGTCGGACACTCAAGGTCAGGGACAAATCCAATATATATCTGGGGTTATCTCGGGTGCTATTAGAGATAGCGCAATAAATCAAAGTGAATTATCTGCAGGGGGCCCTGGCGCATGAATCTGCGCAGCGGGAACGACCTCGGACCACCAGGGGCCGAGAAAACCACCGTCTCATGGGGTCGGACACTCAGGGTCAGGGAAAAATTCAATATATATCTGGTGATATCTCGGGTGCTATTAGAAATAGCGCAATAAACCAAAGTGCATTGTCTGCAGGAGGCCCTGGCGCATGAATCTGTGCAGCGGGAACGACCTCGGACCACCAGGGGCCGAGAAAACCACCGTCTCATGGAGTCGGACACTCAGGGTCAGGGAAAAATCCAATATATATCTGGTGATATCTCGGGTGCAATTAGAGATAGCGCAATAAATCAAAGTGAATTATCTGCAGGGGGCCCTGGCGCATGAATCTGTGCAATGGGATCGACCTCGGACCACCAGGGGCCGAGAAAATTACAGATATTCGGAATCCGTCACCCAAGGTCATGTAAAAATCTAGCATATATCTGGTGATATCTCGGGTGCTATTACAGATAGCGCAATAAACCAAAGTGAATTGTCTGCAGGAAGCCCTGGCGCATGAATCTGTGAAGCGGGAACGACCGCGGACCACCAGGGGCCGAGAAAACTACCGTCTCATGGGGCCGGACACTCAGTTTCAGGGAAAAATCCAATATATATCTGGTGATATCTCGGGTGCTATTAGAGATAGCGCAATAAACCAAAGTGCATTGTCTGCAGGAGGCACTGGCTCATGAATCTGTGCAGCATGATCGACCTCGGACCACCAGGGGCCGAGAAAACCACCGTCTCATGGGGCCGGACTGTCAGGGTCAGGGAAGAATGCAATATATATCTGGTGATATCTCGGGTGCTATTAGAGATAGCGCGATAAATCAAAGTGCATTGTCTGTAGGAGGCCCTGTCGCATGAATCTGTGCAGCGGGATCGACCTCGGACCACCAGGGGCCGAGAAAACCACCGTCGCATGGAGTCGGACACTCAGGGTCAGGGAAAAATCCAATATATATCTGGTGATATCTCGCGTGCAATTAGAGATAGCGCAATAAATCAAAGTGAATTATCTGCAGGGTACCCTGGCGCATGAATCTGTGCAGCGGGATCGACCTCGCACTACGAGGGACCGAGAAAACTATCGACACATGGGGACGGACACTGAGGGTCGGGGAAAAATTCAATATATATCTTGTGATATCTCGGGAGCTATTACAGATATCGCAATAAATCAAAGTGCATTGTCTGTAGGAGGCCGTGGCGCATGAACCTGTGCAGCGGGAAGGACCTCGGACCACCAGGGGCCGAGAAAACCACCGTCTCATGGGGCCGGACACTCAGGGTCAGGGAAAAATCCAATATATATCTGGTGATATCTCGGGTGCTATTAGAGATAGCGCAATAAACCAAGGTGCATTGTCTGCAGGAGGCACTGGCGCATGAATCTGTACAGCGGGAACGACCTCGGACCACCAGGGGCCGAGAAAACCACCGTCGCATGGGGTCGGACACTCAGGGTCACGGAAAAAACCAATATATATCTGGTGATATCTCGGGTGCAATTAGAGATAGCGCAATAAATCAAAGCGAATTATCTGCAGGGGGCCCTGGAGCATGAATCTGTGCAGCGGGATCGAGCTCGGACCACGAGGGACCGAGAAAACTATCGACACATGGGGCCGGACACTCAGGGTCGGGGAAAAATCCAATATATATCTGGTGATATCTCGGGTGCTATTAGAGATAGCGCAATAAACCAAAGTGCATTGTCTGCAGGAAGCCATGGCGCATGAATCTGTGCAGCGGGAACGACCTCGGACCACCAGGGGCCGAGAAAACCACCGTCGCATGGAGTCGGACACTCAAGGTCAGGGAAAAATCCAATACATATCTGGTGATATCTCGGGAGCTGTTAGAGATAGCGCAATAAATCAAAGTGAATTATCTGCAGGGGGCCCTGGCGCATGAATCTGTGCAGCGGGAACGACCTCGGAACAACAGGCGCCGAGAAAACCACCGTCACATGGGGTCGGACACTCAAGGTCAGGGACAAATCCAATATATAACTGGTGATATCTCGGGTGCTATTAGAGATAGCGCAATAAACCAAAGTGCATTGTCTGCAGGAGGCCCTGGCGCATGAATCTGTGCAGCGGGAACGACCTCGGACCACCAGGGGCCGAGAAAACCACCGTCTCATGGAGTCGGACACTCAGGGTCAGGGAGAAATCCAATATATATCTGGTGATATCTCGGGTGCAATTAGAGATAGCGCAATAAATCAAAGTGAATTATCTGCAGGGGGCCCTGGCGCATGAATCTGTGCAATGGGATCGACCTCGGACCACCAGGGGACGAGAAAACTACCGTCTCATGGGGCCGGACACTCAGCGTCAGGGAAAAATCCAATATATATCTGGTGATATCTCGGGTGCTATTAGAGATAGCGGAATAAACCAAAGTGAATTGTCTGCAGGAAGCCCTGGCGCATGAATCTGTGAAGCGGGAACGACGGCGGACCATCAGGGGCCGAGAAAACTACCGTCTCATGGGGCCGGACACTCAGGGTCAGGGAAAAATCCAATATATATCTGGTGATATCTCGGGTGCTATTAGAGATAGCGCAATAAACCAAAGTGCATTGTCTGCAGGAGGCACTGGCTCATGAATCTGTGCAGCGCGATCGACCTCGGACCACCAGGGGCCGAGAAAACCACCGTCTCATGGGGCCGGACTGTCAGGGTCAGGGAAGAATGCAATATATATCTGGTGATATCTCGGGTGCTATTAGAGATAGCGCGATAAATCAAAGTGCATTGTCTGTAGGAGGCCCTGGCGCATGAATCTGTGCAGCGGGATCGACCTCGGACCACAAGGGGCCGAGAAAACCACCGTCGCATGGAGTCGGACACTCAGGGTCAGGGAAAAATCCAATATATATCTAGTGATATCTCGCGTGCAATTAGAGATAGCGCAATAAATCAAAGTGAATTATCTGCAGGGTACCCTGGCGCATAAATCTGTGCAGCGGGATCGACCTCGCACTACGAGGGACCGAGAAAACTATCGACACATGGGGACGGACACTCAGGTTCGGGGAAAAATTCAATATATATCTGGTGATATCTCGGATGCTATTACAGATATCGCAATAAATCAAAGTGCATTGTCTGTAGGAGGCCCTGGCGCATGAACCTGTGCAGCGGGAAGGACCTCGGACCACCAGGGGCCGAGAAAACCACCGTCTCATGGGGCCGGACACTCAGGGTCAGGGAAAAATCCAATATATATCTGGTGATATCTCGGGTGCTATTAGAGATAGCGCAATAAACCAAAGTGCATTGTCTGCAGGAGGCACTGGCTCATGAATCTGTGCAGCGCGATCGACCTCGGACCACCAGGGGCCGTGAAAACCACCGTCTCATGGGGCCGGACTGTCAGGGTCAGGGAAGAATGCAATATATATCTGGTGATATCTCGCGTGCAATTAGAGATAGCGCAATAAATCAAAGTGAATTATCTGCAGGGTACCCTGGCGCATGAATCTGTGCTGCGGGATCGACCTCGCACTACGAGGGACCGAGAAAACTATCGACACATGGGGACGGACACTCAGGGTGGGTGAAAAATTCAATATATATCTGGTGATATCTCGGGTGCTATTACAGATATCGCAATAAATCAAAGTGCATTGTCTGTAGGAGGACCTGGCGCATGAACCTGTGCAGCGGGAAGGACCTCGGACCACCAGGGGCCGAGAAAACCACCGTCGCATGGAGTCGGACACTCAGGGTCAGGGAAAAATCCAATATATATCTGGTGATATCTCGCGTGCTATTAGAGAGAGCGCAATAAACCAAAGTGCATTGTCTGCAGGAGGCACTGGCGCATGAATCTGTGCAGCGGGATCGACCTCGGACCACCAGGGGCCGCGAAAATCACCGTCTCATGGGGCCGGACTGTCAGGGTCAGGGAAAAATCCAATATATATCTGGTGATATCTCGGGTGCTATTAGAGATAGCGCAATAAACCAAAGTGCATTGTCTGCAGGAAGCCCTGGCGCATGAATCTGTGCAGCGGGAACGACCTCGGACCACCAGGGGCCGAGAAAACCACCATCGCATGGAGTCGGACACTCAAGGTCAGGGACAAATCCAATATATATCTGGTGATATCTCGGCTGCTCTTACAGATAGGGCACTAAACTTAAGTGAATTATCTGCAGGGGGCCCTGGCGCATGAATCTGTGCAGCGGGAACGACCTCGGACCACCAGGGGCCGCGAAAATCACCGTCTCATGGGGCCGGACTGTCAGGGTCAGGGAAAAATCCAATATATATCTGGTGATATCTCGGGTGCTATTAGAGATAGCGCAATAAATCAAAGTGAATTATCTGCAGGGGGCCCTGGCGCATGAATCTGCGCAGCGGGAACGACCTCGGACCACCAGGGGCCGAGAAAACCACCGTCTCATGGAGTCGGACACTCAGGGTCAGGGAAAAATCCAATATATATCTGGTGATATCTCGGGTGCAATTAGAGATAGCGCAATAAATCAAAGTGCATTGTCTGCAGGAGGCACTGGCGCATGAATCTGTGCAGCGGGATCGACCTCGGACCACCAGGGGCCGCGAAAATCACCGTCTCATGGGGCCGGGCTGTCAGGGTCAGGGAAAAATCCAATATATATCTGGTGATATCTCGGGTGCTATTAGAGATAGCGCAATAAACCAAAGTGCATTGTCTGCAGGAAGCCCTGGCGCATGAATCTGTGCAGCGGGAACGACCTCGGACCACCAGGGGCCGAGAAAACCACCGTCTCATGGAGTCGGACACTCAGGGTCAGGGAAAAATCCAATATATATCTGGTGATATCTCGGGTGCAATTAGAGATAGCGCAATAAATCAAAGTGAATTATCTGCAGGGGGCCCTGGCGCATGAATCTGTGCAATGGGATCGACCTCGGACCACGAGGGGCCGAGAAAATTACAGATATTCGGAATCCGTCACCCAAGGTCATGTAAAAATCTAGCATATATCTGGTGATATCTCGGGTGCTATTACAGATAGCGCAATAAACCAAAGTGAATTGTCTGCAGGAAGCCCTGGCGCATGAATCTGTGAAGCGGGAACGACGGCGGACCACCAGGGGCCGAGAAAACTACCGTCTCATGGGGCCGGACACTCAGGGTCAGGGAAAAATCCAATATATATCTGGTGATATCTCGGGTGCTATTAGAGATAGCGCAATAAACCAAAGTGCATTGTCTGCAGGAGGCACTGGCTCATGAATCTGTGAAGCGGGAACGACCGCGGACCACCAGGGGCCGAGAAAACTACCGTCTCATGGGGCCGGACACTCAGGGTCAGGGAAAAATCCAATGTATATCTGGTGATATCTCGCGTGCAATTAGAGATAGCGCAATAAATCAAAGTGAATTATCTGCAGGGTACCCTGGCGCATGAATCTGTGCAGCGGGATCGACCTCGCACTACGAGGGACCGAGAAAACTATCGACACATGGGGACGGACACTCAGGGTCGGGGAAAAATTCAATATATATCTGGTGATATCTCGGGTGCTATTACAGATATCGCAATAAATCAAAGTGCATTGTCTGTAGGAGGCCCTGGCGAATGAACCTGTGCAGCCGGAAGGACCTCGGACCACCAGGGGCCGAGAAAACCACCGTCGCATGGAGTCGGACACTCAGGGTCAGGGAAAAATCCAATATATATCTGGTGATATCTCGCGTGCTATTAGAGAGAGCGCAATAAACCAAAGTGCATTGTCTGCAGGAGGCACTGGCGCATGAATCTGTGCAGCGGGATCGACCTCGGTCCACCAGGGGCCGCGAAAATCACCGTCTCATGGGGCCGGACTGTCAGGGTCAGGGAAAAATCCAATATATATCTGGTGATATCTCGGGTGCTATTAGAGATAGCGCAATAAACCAAAGTGCATTGTCTGCAGGAAGCCCTGTCGCATGAATCTGTGCAGCGGGAACGACCTCGGACCACCAGGGGCCGAGAAAACCACCGTCGCATGGAGTCGGACACTCAAGGTCAGGGAAAAATCCAATACATATCTGGTGATATCTCGGGAGCTGTTAGAGATAGCGCAATAAACCAAAGTGAAATATCTGCAGGAGGCCCCGGCGTATGAATCTGTCCAGCGGGAACCACCTCGGACCGCCAGGGGCCGAGAAAACCACCGTCTCATGGGGCCGGACACTCAGGGTCGGGGAAAAATCCAATATATATCTGGTGATATCTCGGGTGCTATTAGAGATAGCGCAATAAACTAAAGTGCATTGTCTGTACGAGGCCCTGGCGCATGAATCTGTGCAGCGGGACCGACCTCGGTTCACCAGGGGCCGAGAAAACCACAGTCTCTTGGGGCCGGACACTCAGGGTCAGGGAAAAATCAAATATATATCTGGTGATATCTCGGGTGCTATTAGAGATAGCGCAATAAATCAAAGTGAATTATCTGCAGGGGGCCCTGGCGCATGAATCTGTGCAGCGGGAACGACCTCGGAACAACAGGGGCCGAGAAAACCACCGTCACATGGGGTCGGACACTCAAGGTCAGGGACAAATCCAATATATATCTGGTGATATCTCGGCTGCTCTTACAGATAGCGCACTAAACTAAAGTGAATTATCTGCAGGGGGCCCTGGCGCATGAATCTGTGCAGCGGGAACGACCTCGGACCACCAGGGGCCGCGAAAATCACCGTCTCATGGGGCCGGACTGTCAGGGTCAGGGAAAAATCCAATATATATCTGGTGATATCTCGGGTGCTATTAGAGATAGCGCAATAAACCAAAGTGCATTGTCTGCAGGAAGCCCTGGCGCATGAATCTGTGCAGCGGGAACGACCTCGGTTCACCAGGGGCCGAGAAAACCACAGTCTCATGGGGCCGGACACTCAGGGTCAGGGAAAAATCCAATATATATCTGGTGATATCTCGGGTGCTATTAGAGATAGCGCAATAAACCAAGATGCATTGTCTGCAGGAGGCACTGGCGCATGAATCTGTACAGCGGGAACGACCTCGGACCACCAGGGGCCGAGAAAACTATCGACACATGGGGCCGGACACTCAGGGTCGGGGAAAAATTCAATATATATCTGGTGATATCTCGGGTGCTCTTACAGATAGCACACTAAACCAAAGTGAGTTATCTGCAGGGGGCCCTGGCGCATGAATCTGTGCAGCGGGAACGACCTCGGACCACCAGGGGCCGCGAAAACTACCGTCTCATGGGGCCGGACACTCAGGGTCAGGGAAAAATCCAACATATATCTGGTGATATCTCGGGTGCTATTAGAGAGAGCGCAATAAACCAAAGTGCATTGTCTGCAGGAGGCACTGGCGCATGAATCTGTGCAGCGGGATCGACCTCGGACCACAAGGGGCCGCGAAAATCACCGTCTCATGGGGCCGGACTGTCAGGGTCAGGGAAAAATCCAATATATATCTGGTGATATCTCGGGTGCTATTAGAGATAGCGCAATAAACCAAAGTGCATTGTCTGCAGGAAGCCCTGGCGCATGAATCTGTGCAGCGGGAACGACCTCGGACCACCAGGGTCCGAGAAAACCACCGTCGCATGGAGTCGGACACTCAAGGTCCGGGAAAAATCCAATACATATCTGGTGATATCTCGGGAGCTGTTAGAGATAGCGCAATAAACCAAAGTGAAATATCTGCAGGAGGCCCCGGCGTATGAAACTGTCCAGCGGGAACCACCACGGACCGCCAGGGGCCGGGAAAACCACCGTCTCATGGGGCCGGACACTCAGGGTCGGGGAAAAATCCAATATATATCTGGTGATATCTCGGGTGCTATTAGAGATAGCGCAATAAACCAAAGTGCATTGTCTGTACGAGGCCCTGGCGCACGAATCTGTGCAGCGGGAACGACCTCGGTTCACCAGGGGCCGAGAAAACCACAGTCTCTTGGGGCCGGACACTCAGGGTCAGGGAAAAATCAAATATATATCTGGTGATATCTCGGGTGCTATTAGAGATAGCGCAATAAATCAAAGTGAATTATCTGCAGGGGGCCCTGGCGCATGAATCTGTGCAGCGGGAACGACCTCGGAACAACAGGGGCCGAGAAAACCACCGTCACATGGGGTCGGACACTCAAGGTCAGGGACAAATCCAATATATATCTGGTGATATCTCGGGTACTATTAGAGATAGCGCAATAAACCAAGATGCATTGTCTGCAGGAGGCACTGGCGCATGAATCTGTACAGCGGCAACGACCTCGGACCGCCAGGGGCCGTGAAAACCACCGTCGCATGGGGTCGGACACTCAGAGTCAGGGAAAAAACCAATATATATCTGGTGATATCTCGGGTGCAATTAGAGATAGCGCAATAAATCAAAGCGAATTATCTGCAGGGGGCCCTGGAGCATGAATCTGTGCAGCGGGATCGAGCTCGGACCACGAGGGACCGAGAAAACTATCGACACATGGGGCCGGACACTCAGGGTCGGGGAAAAATCCAATATATATCTGGTGATATCTCGGGTGCAATTAGAGATAGCGCAATAAATCAAAGTGAATTATCTGCAGGGGGCCCTGGCGCATGAATCTGTGCAGCGCGATCGACCTCGGACCACCAGGGGCCGAGAAAATCACCGTCTCATGGGGCCGGACACTCAGGGTCAGGGAAAAATCCAATATATATCTGGTGATATCTCGGGTGCTATTAGAGATAGCGCAATAAACCATAGTGCATTGCCTGTAGGAGCCCCTGGCGCATGAATCTGTGCAGCGGGAACGACGTCGGGCCACCAGGGGCCGAGAAAATTACAGATATTCGGAATCCGTCACCCAAGGTCATGTAAAAATCCAGCATATATCTGGTGATATCTCGGGTGCTATTACACATAGCGCAATAAACCAAAGTGAATTGTCTGCAGGAAGCCCTGGCGCATGAATATGTTCAGCGGGATCGACCTCGGACCACCAGGGGTCTAGAAAACCACCGAAACATGGGGCCGGGCACTCAGGGTCAGGGAAAAATCCAATATACATCTGGTGATATCTCGGGTGGTGTTAGAGATAGCGCAATAAATCAAAGTGAATTATCTGCAGGGGGCCCTGGCGCATGAATCTGTATAGCGGGAACGACCTCGGACCACCAGGGGCCGAGAAAACCACCGTCTCATGGTGTCGGACACTCAGGGTCAGGGAAAAATCCAATATATATCTGGTGATATCTCGGGTGCTATTAGAGATAGCGCAATAAACCAAAGTGCATTGTCTGCAGGAGGCCCTGGCGCATGAATCTGTGCAGCAGGAACGACCTCGGACCACCAGGGGCCGAGAAAACCACCGTTTCGTGGAGTCAGACACTCAGGGTCAGGGAAAAATCCAATATATATCTGGTGATATCTCGGGTGCTATTAGAGATAGCGCAATAAATCAAAGTGCATTGTCTGCAGGAGGCCCTAGCGCATGAATCTGTGCAGCGGGATCGACCTCGGACCGCCAGGAGCCGAGAAAACTACCGTCTCATGGGGCCGGACACTCAGGGTCAGGGAAAAATCCAATACATATCAGGTGATATCTCGGGTGCTATTAGATAGAGCGCAATAAACCAAAGTGCATTGTCTGCAGGAGGCACTGGCGCATGAATCTGTGCAGCGGGATCGACCTCGGACCACCAGGGGCCGCGAAAATCACCGTCTCATGGGGCCGGACTGTTAGGGTCAGGGAAAAATCCAATACATATCTGGTGATATCTCGGGTGCTATTAGAGAGAGCGCAATAAACCAAAGTGCATTGTCTGTAGGAGGCCCTGTCGCATGAATCTGTGCAGCGGGAACGATCTCGGACCACCAGGGGCCGTGAAAACCACCATCTCATGGAGTCGGACACTCAGGGTCAGGGAAAAATCCAATATATATCTGGTGATATCTCGCGTGCAATTAGAGATAGCGCAATAAATCAATGTGAATTATCTGCAGGGTACCCTGGCGCATGAATCTGTGCAGCGGGATCGACCTCGCACTACGAGGGACCGAGAAAACTATCGACACATGGGGACGGACACTCAGGGTCGGGGATAAATTCAATATATATCTTGTGATATCTCGGGAGCTATTACAGATATCGCAATAAATCAAAGTGCATTGTCTGTAGGAGGCCCTGGCGCATGAACCTGTGCAGCGGGAAGGACCTCGGACCACCAGGGGCCGAGAAAACCACCGTCTCATGGGGCCGGACACTCAGGGTCAGGGAAAAATCCAATATATATCTGGTGATATCTCGGGTGCTATTAGAGATAGCGCAATAAACCAAGGTGCATTGTCTGCAGGAGGCACTGGCGCATGAATCTGTACTGCGGGAACGACCTCGGACCACCAGGGGCCGAGAAAACCACCGTCGCATGGGGTCGGACACTCAGGGTCACGGAAAAAACCAATATATATCTGGTGATATCTCGGGTGCAATTAGAGATAGCGCAATAAATCAAAGCGAATTATCTGCAGGGGGGCCTGGAGCATGAATCTGTGCAGCGGGATCGAGCTCGGACCACGAGGGACCGAGAAAACTATCGACACATGGGGCCGGACACTCAGGGTCGGGGAAAAATCCAATATATATCTGGTGATATCTCGGGTGCTATTAGAGATAGCGCAATAAACCAAAGTGCATTGTCTGCAGGAAGCCCTGGCGCATGAATCTGTGCAGCGGGAACGACCTCGGACCACCAGGGGCCGAGAAAACCACCGTCGCATGGAGTCGGACACTCAAGGTCAGGGAAAAATCCAATACATATCTGGTGATATCTCGGGAGCTGTTAGAGATAGCGCAATAAACCAAAGTGAAATATCTGCAGGAGGCCCCGGCGTATGAATCTGTCCAGCGGGAACCACCTCGGACCGCCAGGGGCCGAGAAAACCACCGTCTCATGGGGCCGGACACTCAGTGTCGGGGAAAAATCCAATATATATCTGGTGATATCTCGGGTGCTATTAGCGATAGCGCAATAAATCAAAGTGAATTATCTGCAGGGGGCCCTGGCGCATGAATCTGTGCAGCGGGAACGACCTCGGAACAACAGGGGCCGAGAAAACCACCGTGACATGGGGTCGGACACTCAAGGTCAGGGACAAATCCAATATATATCTGGTGATATCTCTGCTGCTCTTACAGATAGCGCACTAAACCAAAGTGAATTATCTGCAGGGGGCCCTGGCGCATGAATCTGTGCAGCGGGAACGACCTCAGACCACCAGGGGCCGAGAATACCACCGTCTCATGAAGTCGGTCACTCAGGGTCAGGGAAAAATCCAATATATATCTGGTGATATCTCGGGTGCAATTAGAGATAGCGCAATAAATCAAAGTGAATTATCTGCAGGGGGCCCTGGCGCATGAATCTGTGCAGCGCGATCGACCTCGGACCACCAGGGGCCGAGAAAATCACCGTCTCATGGGGCCGGACTGTCAGGGTCAGGGAAAAATCCAATATATATCTGGTGATATCTCGGGTGCTATTAGAGATAGCGCAATAAACCAAAGTGCATTGCCTGTAGGAGGCCCTGGCGAATGAATCTGTGCAGCGGGAACGACGTCGGGCCACCAGGGGCCGAGAAAATTACAGATATTCGGAATCCGTCACCCAAGGTCATGTAAAAATCCAGCATATATCTGGTGATATCTCGGGTGCTATTACACATAGCGCAATAAACCAAAGTGAATTGTCTGCAGGAAGCCCTGGCGCATGAATATGTTCAGCGCGATCGACCTCGGACCACCAGGGGTCTAGAAAACCACCGAAACATGGGGCCGGGCACTCAGGGTCAGGGAAAAATCCAATATACATCTGGTGATATCTCGGGTGGTGTTAGAGATAGCGCAATAAATCAAAGTGAATTATCTGCAGGGGGCCCTGGCGCATGAATCTGTGCAGCGGGAACGACCTCGGAACTACAGGGGCCGAGAAAACCACCGTCACATGGGGTCGGACACTCAAGGTCAGCGACAAATCCAATATATATCTGGTGATATCTCTGCTGCTCTTACAGATAGCGCACTAAACCAAAGTGAATTATCTGCAGGGGGCCCTGGCGCATGAATCTGTGCAGCGGGAACGACCTCGGACCACCAGGGGCCGAGAAAACCACCGTCTCATGAAGTCGGACACTCAGGGTCAGGGAAAAATCCAATATATATCTGGTGATATCTCGGGTGCAATTAGAGATAGCGCAATAAATCAAAGTGAATTATCTGCAGGGGGCCCTGGCGCATGAATCTGTGCAGCGCGATCGACCTCGGACCACCAGGGGCCGAGAAAATCACCGTCTCATGGGGCCGGACACTCAGGGTCAGGGAAAAATCCAATATATATCTGGTGATATCTCGGGTGCTATTAGAGATAGCGCAATAAACCAAAGTGCATTGCCTGTAGGAGCCCCTGGCGCATGAATCTGTGCAGCGGGAACGACGTCGGGCCACCAGGGGCCGAGAAAATTACAGATATTCGGAATCCGTCACCCAAGGTCATGTAAAAATCCAGCATATATCTGATGATATCTCGGGTGCTATTACACATAGCGCAATAAACCAAAGTGAATTGTCTGCAGGAAGCCCTGGCGCATGAATATGTTCAGCGGGATCGACCTCGGACCACCAGGGGTCTAGAAAACCACCGAAACATGGGGCCGGGCACTCAGGGTCAGGGAAAAATCCAATATACATCTGGTGATATCTCGGGTTGTGTTAGAGATAGCGCAATAAATCAAAGTGAATTATCTGCAGGGGGCCCTGGCGCATTAATCTGTATAGCGGGAACGACCTCGGACCACCAGGGGCCGAGAAAACCACGGTCTCATGGGGTCGGACACTCAGGGTCAGGGAAAAATCCAATATATATCTGGTGATATCTCGGGTGCTATTAGAGATAGCGCAATAAACCAAAGTGCATTGTCTGCAGGAGGCCCTGGCGCATGAATCTGTGCAGCAGGAACGACCTCGGACCACCAGGGGCCGAGAAAACCACCGTCTCGTGGAGTCAGACACTCAGGGTCAGGGAAAAATCCAATATATATCTGGTGATATCTCGGGTGCTATGAGAGATAGCGCAATAAATCAAAGTGCATTGTCTGCAGGAGGCCCTAGCGCATGAATCTGTGCAGCGGGATCGACCTCGGACCGCCAGGAGCCGAGAAAACTACCGTCTCATGGGGCCGGACACTCAGGGTCAGGGAAAAATCCAATACATATCAGGTGATATCTCGGGTGCTATTAGAGAGAGCGCAATAAACCAAAGTGCATTGTCTGCAGGAGGCACTGGCGCATGAATCTGTGCAGCGGGATCGACCTCGGACCACCAGGGGCCGCGAAAATCACCGTCTCATGGGGCCGGACTGTCAGGGTCAGGGAAAAATCCAATACATATCTGGTGATATCTCGGGTGCTATTAGAGAGAGCGCAATAAACCAAAGTGCATTGTCTGTAGGAGGCCCAGGCGCATGAACCTGTGTAGCGGGAAGGACCTCGGACCACCAGGGGCCGAGAAAACCACCGTCTCATGGGGCCGGGCACTCAGGGTCAGGGAAAAATCCAATATACATCTGGTGATATCTCGGGTGGTATTATAGATAGCGCAATAAATCAAAGTGAATTATCTGCAGGGGGCCCTGGCGCATGAATCTGTATAGCGGGAACGACCTCGGACCACCAGGGGCCGAGAAAACCACCGTCTCATGGGGTCGGACACTCAGGGTCAGGGAAAAATCCAATATATATCTGGTGATATCTCGGGTGCTATTAGAGATAGCGCAATAAACCAAAGTGCATTGTCTGCAGGAGGCCCTGGCGCATGAATCTGTGCAGCAGGAACGACCTCGGACCACCAGGGGCCGAGAAAACCACCGTCTCGTGTAGTCAGACACTCAGGGTCAGGGAAAAATCCAATATATATCTGGTGATATCTCGGGTGCTATTAGAGATAGCGCAATAAATCAAAGTGCATTGTCTGCAGGAGGCCCTAGCGCATGAATCTGTGCAGCGGGAACGACCTCGGACCACCAGGGGCCGAGAAAATCACCGTCTCGTAGGGCCGGACTGTCAGGGTCAGGGAAAAATCCAATATATATCTGGTGATATCTCGGGTGCTATTAGAGATAGCGCAATAAATCAAAGTGCATTGTCTGCAGGAGGCCCTGGCGCATGAATCTGTGCAGCGGGATCGACCTCGGACCGCCAGGAGCCGAGAAAACTACCGTCTCATGGGGCCGGACACTCAGGGTCAAGGAAAAATCCAATACATATCTGGTGATATCTCGGGTGCTATTAGAGAGAGCGCAATAAACCAAAGTGCATTGTCTGCAGGAGGCACTGGCGCATGAATCTGTGCAGCGGGATCGACCTCGGACCACCAGGGGCCGCGAAAATCACCGTCTCATGGGGCCGGACTGTCAGGGTCAGGGAAAAATCCAATATATATCTGGTGATATCTCGGGTGCTATTAGAGATAGCGCAATAAATCAAAGTGCATTGTCTGCAGGAGGCCCTAGCGCATGAATCTGTGCAGCGGGAACGACCTCGGACCACCAGGGGCCGAGAAAATCACCGTCTCGTAGGGCCGGACTGTCAGGGTCAGGGAAAAATCCAATATATATCTGGTGATATCTCGGGTGCTATTAGAGATAGCGCAATAAATCAAAGTGCATTGTCTGCAGGAGGCCCTGGCGCATGAATCTGTGCAGCGGGATCGACCTCGGACCGCCAGGAGCCGAGAAAACAACCGTCTCATGGGGCCGGACACTCAGGGTCAGGGAAAAATCCAATACATATCTGGTGATATCTCGGGTGCTATTAGAGAGAGCGCAATAAACCAAAGTGCATTGTCTGCAGGAGGCACTGGCGCATGAATCTGTGCAGCGGGATCGACCTCGGACCACCAGGGGCCGCGAAAATCACCGTCTCATGGGGCCGGACTGTCAGGGTCAGGGAAAAATCCAATATATATCTGATGATATCTCGGGTGCTATTAGAGATAGCGCAATAAATCAAAGTGAATTATCTGCAGGGGGCCCTGGCGCATGAATCTGTGCAGCGGGATCGACCTCGGACCGCCAGGAGCCGAGAAAACTACCGTCTCATGGGGCCGGACACTCAGGGTCAGGGAAAAATCCAATACATATCAGGTGATATCTCGGGTGCTATTAGAGAGAGCGCAATAAACCAAAGTGCATTGTCTGCAGGAGGCACTGGCGCATGAATCTGTGCAGCGGGATCGACCTCGGACCACCAGGGGCCGCGAAAATCACCGTCTCATGGGGCCGGACTGTCAGGGTCAGGGAAAAATCCAATACATATCTGGTGATATCTCGGGTGCTATTAGAGAGAGCGCAATAAACCAAAGTGCATTGTCTGTAGGAGGCCCAGGCGCATGAAACTGTGCAGCGGGAAGGACCTCGGACCACCAGGGGCCGAGAAAACCACCGTCTCATGGGGTCGGACACTCAGGGTCAGGGACAAATCCAATATATATCTGGTGATATCTCGGGTGATATTAGAGATAGCGCAATAAACCCAAGTGAATTATCTGCAGGGGGCCCTGGCGCATGAATCTGCGCAGCGGGAACGACCTCGGACCACCAGGGGCCGAGAAAACCACCGTCTCATGGGGTCGGACACTCAGGGTCAGGGAAAAATCCAATATATAACTGGTGATATCTCGGGTGCTATTAGAGATAGCGCAATAAACCAAAGTGCATTGTCTGCAGGAGGCCCTGGCGCATGAATCTGTGCAGCGGGAACGACCTCGGACCACCAGGGGCCGTGAAAACCACCGTCTCATGGAGTCGGACACTCAGGGTCAGGGAAAAATCCAATATATATCTGGTGATATCTCGGGTGCAATTAGAGATAGCGCAATAATTCAAAGTGAATTATCTGCAGGGGGCCCTGGCGCATGAATCTGTGCAATGGGATCGACCTCGGACCACCAGGGGCCGAGAAAATTACAGATATACGGAATCCGTCACCCAAGGTCATGTAAAAATCTAGCATATATCTGGTGATATCTCGGGTGCTATTACAGATAGCGCAATAAACCAAAGTGAATTGTCTGCAGGAAGCCCTGGCGCATGAATCTGTGAAGCGGGAACGACCGCGGACCACCAGGGGCAGAGAAAACTACCGTCTCATGGGGCCGGACACTCAGGGTCAGGGAAAAATCCAATATATATCTGGTGATATCTCGCGTGCAATTAGAGATAGCGCAATAAATCAAAGTGAATTATCTGCAGGGTACCCTGGCGCATGAATCTGTGCAGCGGGATCGACCTCGCACTACGAGGGACCGAGAAAACTATCGACACATGGGGACGGACACTCAGGGTCGGGGAAAAATTCAATATATATCCGGTGATATCTCGGGTGCTATTACAGATATCGCAATAAATCAAAGTGCATTGTCTGTAGGAGGCCCTGGCGCATGAACCTGTGCAGCGGGAAGGACCTCGGACCACCAGGGGCCGAGAAAACCACCGTCTCATGGGGCCGGACACTCAGGGTCAGGGAAAAATCCAATATATATCTGGTGATATCTCGGGTGCTATTAGAGATAGCGCAATAAACCAAAGTGCATTGTCTGCAGGAGGCACTGGCTCATGAATCTGTGCAATGGGATCGACCTCGGACCACCAGGGGCCGAGAAAATTACAGATATTCGGAATCCGTCACCCAAGGTCATGTAAAAATCTAGCATATATCTGGCGATATCTCGGGTGCTATTAGAGATAGCGCAATAAACCAAAGTGCATTGTCTGCAGGAGGCACTGGCTCATGAATCTGTGCAGCGCGATCGACCTCGGACCACCAGGGGCCGAGAAAATCACCGTCTCATGGGGCCGGACACTCAGGGTCAGGGAAAAATCCAATATATATCTGGTGATATCTCGGGTGCTATTAGAGATAGCGCAATAAACCAAAGCGCATTGCCTGTAGGAGGCCCTGGCGCATGAATCTGTGCAGCGGGAACGACGTCGGGCCACCAGGGGCCGAGAAAATTACAGATATTCGGAATCCGTCACCCAAGGTCATGTAAAAATCCAGCATATATCTGGTGATATCTCGGGTGCTATTACACATAGCGCAATAAACCAAAGTGAATTGTCTGCAGGAAGCCCTGGCGCATGAATATGTTCAGCGGGATCGACCTCGGACCACCAGGGGTCTAGAAAACCACCGAAACATGGGGCCGGGCACTCAGGGTCAGGGAAAAATCCAATATACATCTGGTGATATCTCGGGTGGTATTATAGATAGCGCAATAAATCAAAGTGAATTATCTGCAGGGGGCCCTGGCGCATGAATCTGTGCAGCGCGATCGACCTCGGACCACCAGGGGCCGAGAAAATCACCGTCTCATGGGGCCGGACACTCAGGGTCAGGGAAAAATCCAATACATATCTGGTGATATCTCGGGTGCTATTAGAGAGAGCGCAATAAACCAAAGTGCATTGTCTGCAGGAGGCACTGGCGCATGAATCTGTGCAGCGGGATCGACCTCGGACCACCAGGGGCCGCGAAAATCACCGTCTCATGGGGCCGGACTGTCAGGGTCAGGGAAAAATCCAATATATATCTGGTGATATCTCGGGTGCTATTAGAGATAGCGCAATAAATCAAAGTGAATTATCTGCAGGGGGCCCTGGCGCATGAATCTGCGCAGCGGGAACGACCTCGGACCACCAGGGGCCGAGAAAACCACCGTCTCATGGGGTCGGACACTCAGGGTCAGGGAAAAATCCAATATATATCTGGTGATATCTCGGGTGCTATTAGAGATAGCGCAATAAACCAAAGTGCATTGTCTGCAGGAGGCCCTGGCGCATGAATCTGTGCAGCGGGAACGACCTCGGACCACCAGGGGCCGTGAAAACCACCGTCCCATGGAGTCGGACACTCAGGGTCAGGGAAAAATCCAATATATATCTGGTGATATCTCGGGTGCAATTAGAGATAGCGCAATAGATCAAAGTGAATTATCTGCAGGGGGCCCTGGCGCATGAATCTGTGCAATGGGATCGACTTCGGACCACCAGGGGCCGAGAAAATTACAGATATTCGGTATCCGTCACCCAAGGTCATGTAAAAATCTAGCATATATCTGGTGATATCTCGGTGCTATTACAGATAGCGCAATAAACCAAAGTGAATTGTCTGCAGGAAGCCCTGGCGCATGAATCTGTGAAGCGGGAACGACCGCGGACCACGAGGGGCCGAGAAAACTACCGTCTCATGGGGCCGGACACTCAGGGTCAGGGAAAAATCCAATATATATCTGGTGATATCTCGGGTGCTCTTACAGATAGCGCACTAAACCAAAGTGAATTATCTGCATGGGGCCCTGGCGCATGAATCTGTGCAGCGGGAACGACCTCGGACCACCAGGGGCCGCGAAAACTACCGTCTCATGGGGCCGGACAATCAGGGTCAGGGAAAAATCCAATATATATCTGGTGATATCTCGGGTGCTATTAGAGAGAGCGCAATAAACCAAAGTGCATTGTCTGCAGGAGGCACTGGCGCATGAATCTGTGCAGCGGGATCGACCTCGGACCACCAGGGGCCGAGAAAACCACCGTCGCATGGAGTCGGACGCTCAGGGTCAGGGAAAAATCCAATATATATCTGGTGATATCTCGGGTGCTATTAGAGATAGCGCAATAAACCAAAGTGCATTGTCTGCAGGAGGCCCTGGCGCATGAATCTGTATAGCGGGAATGACCTCGGACCACCAGGGGCCGAGAAAACCACCGTCTCATGGGGTCGGACACTCAGGGTCAGGGAAAAATCCAATATATATCTGGTGATATCTCGGGTGCTATTAGAGATAGCGCAATAAACCAAAGTGCATTGTCTGCAGGAGGCACTGGCTCATGAATCTGTGCAGCGCGATCGACCTCGGACCACCAGGGGCCGAGAAAATCACCGTCTCATGGGGCCGGACACTCAGGGTCAGGGAAAAATCCAATATATATCTGGTGATATCTCGGGTGCTATTAGAGATAGCGCAATAAACCAAAGCGCATTGCCTGTAGGAGGCCCTGGCGCATGAATCTGTGCAGCGGGAACGACGTCGGGCCACCAGGGGCCGAGAAAATTACAGATATTCGGAATCCGTCACCCAAGGTCATGTAAAAATCCAGCATATATCTGGTGATATCTCGGGTGCTATTACACATAGCGCAATAAACCAAAGTGAATTGTCTGCAGGAAGCCCTGGCGCATGAATATGTTCAGCGGGATCGACCTCGGACCACCAGGGGTCTAGAAAACCACCGAAACATGGGGCCGGGCACTCAGGGTCAGGGAAAAATCCAATATACATCTGGTGATATCTCGGGTGGTATTATAGATAGCGCAATAAATCAAAGTGAATTATCTGCAGGGGGCCCTGGCGCATGAATCTGTGCAGCGCGATCGACCTCGGACCACCAGGGGCCGAGAAAATCACCGTCTCATGGGGCCGGACACTCAGGGTCAGGGAAAAATCCAATACATATCTGGTGATATCTCGGGTGCTATTAGAGAGAGCGCAATAAACCAAAGTGCATTGTCTGCAGGAGGCACTGGCGCATGAATCTGTGCAGCGGGATCGACCTCGGACCACCAGGGGCCGCGAAAATCACCGTCTCATGGGGCCGGACTGTCAGGGTCAGGGAAAAATCCAATATATATCTGGTGATATCTCGGGTGCTATTAGAGATAGCGCAATAAATCAAAGTGAATTATCTGCAGGGGGCCCTGGCGCATGAATCTGCGCAGCGGGAACGACCTCGGACCACCAGGGGCCGAGAAAACCACCGTCTCATGGGGTCGGACACTCAGGGTCAGGGAAAAATCCAATATATATCTGGTGATATCTCGGGTGCTATTAGAGATAGCGCAATAAACCAAAGTGCATTGTCTGCAGGAGGCCCTGGCGCATGAATCTGTGCAGCGGGAACGACCTCGGACCACCAGGGGCCGTGAAAACCACCGTCCCATGGAGTCGGACACTCAGGGTCAGGGAAAAATCCAATATATATCTGGTGATATCTCGGGTGCAATTAGAGATAGCGCAATAGATCAAAGTGAATTATCTGCAGGGGGCCCTGGCGCATGAATCTGTGCAATGGGATCGACTTCGGACCACCAGGGGCCGAGAAAATTACAGATATTCGGTATCCGTCACCCAAGGTCATGTAAAAATCTAGCATATATCTGGTGATATCTCGGGTGCTATTACAGATAGCGCAATAAACCAAAGTGAATTGTCTGCAGGAAGCCCTGGCGCATGAATCTGTGAAGCGGGAACGACCGCGGACCACGAGGGGCCGAGAAAACTACCGTCTCATGGGGCCGGACACTCAGGGTCAGGGAAAAATCCAATATATATCTGGTGATATCTCGGGTGCTCTTACAGATAGCGCACTAAACCAAAGTGAATTATCTGCATGGGGCCCTGGCGCATGAATCTGTGCAGCGGGAACGACCTCGGACCACCAGGGGCCGCGAAAACTACCGTCTCATGGGGCCGGACAATCAGGGTCAGGGAAAAATCCAATATATATCTGGTGATATCTCGGGTGCTATTAGAGAGAGCGCAATAAACCAAAGTGCATTGTCTGCAGGAGGCACTGGCGCATGAATCTGTGCAGCGGGATCGACCTCGGACCACCAGGGGCCGAGAAAACCACCGTCGCATGGAGTCGGACGCTCAGGGTCAGGGAAAAATCCAATATATATCTGGTGATATCTCGGGTGCTATTAGAGATAGCGCAATAAACCAAAGTGCATTGTCTGCAGGAGGCCCTGGCGCATGAATCTGTATAGCGGGAATGACCTCGGACCACCAGGGGCCGAGAAAACCACCGTCTCATGGGGTCGGACACTCAGGGTCAGGGAAAAATCCAATATATATCTGGTGATATCTCGGGTGCTATTAGAGATAGCGCAATAAACCAAAGTGCATTGTCTGCAGGAGGCCCTGGCGCATGAATCTGTGCAGCAGGAACGACCTCGGACCACCAGGGGCCGAGAAAACCACCGTCTCGTGTAGTCAGACACTCAGGGTCAGGGAAAAATCCAATATATATCTGGTGATATCTCGGGTGCTATTAGAGATAGCGCAATAAATCTAAGTGCATTGTCTGCAGGAGGCCCTAGCGCATGAATCTGTGCAGCGGGAACGACCTCGGACCACCAGGGGCCGAGAAAATCACCGTCTCGTAGGGCCGGACTGTCAGGGTCAGGGAAAAATCCAATATATATCTGGTGATATCTCGGGTGCTATTAGAGATAGCGCAATAAATCAAAGTGCATTGTCTGCAGGAGGCCCTGGCGCATGAATCTGTGCAGCGGGATCGCCCTCGGACCGCCAGGAGCCGAGAAAACTACCGTCTCATGGGGCCGGACACTCTGGGTCAGGGAAAAATCCAATACATATCTGGTGATATCTCGGGTGCTATTAGAGAGAGCGCAATAAACCAAAGTGCATTTTCTGCAGGAGGCACTGGCGCATGAATCTGTGCAGCGGGAACGACCTCGGAACAACAGGGGCCGAGAAAACCACCGTCTCATGGGGTCGGACACTCAGGGTCAGGGACAAATCCAATATATATCTGGTGATATCTCGGGTGCTATTAGAGATAGCGCAATAAACCAAAGTGCATTGTCTGCAGGAGGCCCTGGCGCATGAATCTGTGCAGCGGGAACGACCT
Organism: Nomia melanderi; assembly: GCF_051020985.1. Classification (NCBI taxonomy): domain Eukaryota; kingdom Metazoa; phylum Arthropoda; class Insecta; order Hymenoptera; family Halictidae; genus Nomia; species Nomia melanderi. The sequence goes on from NW_027475130.1 coordinate 2,314,091, forward strand.
CGGACCACCAGGGGCCGTGAAAACCACCGTCTCATGGAGTCGGACTCTCAGGGTCAGGGTAAAATCCAATATATATCTGGAGATATCTCGGGTGCAATTAGAGATAGCGCAATAAATCAAAGTGAATTATCTGCAGGGGGCCCTGGCGCATGAATCTGTGCAATGGGATCGACCTCGGACCACCAGGGGCCGAGAAAATTATAGATATTCGGTATCCGTCACCCAAGGTCATGTAAAAATCTAGCATATATCTGGTGATATCTGGGGTGCTATTACAGATAGCGCAATAAACCAAAGTGAATTGTCTGCAGGAAGCCCTGGCGCATGAATCTGTGAAGCGGGAACGACCGCGGACCACCAGGGGCCGAGAAAACTACCGTCTCATGGGGCCGGACACTCAGGGTCAGGGAAAAATCCAATATATATCTGGTGATAACTCGGGTGCTCTTACAGATAGCGCACTAAACCAAAGTGAATTATCTGCATGGGGCCCTGGCGCATGAATCTGTGCAGCGGGAACGACCTCGGACCACCAGGGGCCGCGAAAACTACCGTCTCATGGGGTCGGACACTCAGGGTCAGGGACAAATCCAATATATATCTGGTGATATCTCGGGTGCTATTAGAGATAGCGCAATAAACCAAAGTGCATTGTCTGCAGGAGGCCCTGGCGCATGAATCTGTGCAGCGGGAACGACCTCGGACCACCAGGGGCCGTGAAAACCACCGTCTCATGGAGTCGGACACTCAGGGTCAGGGAAAAATCCATTATATATCTGGAGATATCTCGGGTGCAATTAGAGATAGCGCAATAAATCAAAGTGAATTATCTGCAGGGGGCCCTGGCGCATGAATCTGTGCAATGGGATCGACCTCGGACCACCAGGGGCCGAGAAAATTACAGATATTCGGTATCCGTCACCCAAGGTCATGTAAAAATCTAGCATATATCTGGTGATATCTGGGGTGCTATTACAGATAGCGCAATAAACCGAAGTGAATTGTCTGCAGGAAGCCCTGGCGCATGAATCTGTGAAGCGGGAACGACCGCGGACCACCAGGGGCCGAGAAAACTACCGTCTCATGGGGCCGGACACTCAGGGTCAGGGAAAAATCCAATATATATCTGGTGATATCTCGGGTGCTCTTACAGATAGCGCACTAAACCAAAGAGAATTATCTGCATGGGGCCCTGGCGCATGAATCTGTGCAGCGGGAACGACCTCGGACCACCAGGGGCCGCGAAAACTACCGTCTCATGGGGCCGGACAATCAGGGTCAGGGAAAAATCCAATATATATCTGGTGATATCTCGGGTGCTATTAGAGAGAGCGCAAGAAACCAAAGTGCATTGTCTGCAGGAGGCACTGGCGCATGAATCTGTGCAGCGGGATCGACCTCGGACCACCAGGGGCCGAGAAAACCACCGTCGCATGGAGTCGGACACTCAGGGTCAGGGAAAAATCCAATATATATCTGGTGATATCTCGGGTGCTATTAGAGATAGCGCAATAAACCAAAATGCATTGTCTGCAGGTGGCCCTGGCGCATGAATCTGTGCAGCGGGAACGACCTCGGACCACCAGGGGCCGAGAAAACCACCGTCTCATGGAGTCAGACACTCAGGGTCAGGGAAAAATCCAATATATATCTGTTGATATCTCGGGTGCTATTAGAGATTGCGCAATAAATCAAAGTGAATTATCTGCAGGGGGCCCTGGCGCATGAATCTGTGCAGCGGGAACGACCTCGGAACAACAGGGGCCGAGAAAACCACCGTCTCATGGGGTCGGACACTCAGGGTCAGGGACAAATCCAATATATATCTGCTGATATCTCGGGTGCTATTAGAGATAGCGCAATAAACCCAAGTGAATTATCTGCAGGGGGCCCTGGCGCATGAATCTGCGCAGCGGGAACGACCTCGGACCACCAGGGGCCGAGAAAACCACCGTCTCATGGGGTCGGACACTCAGGGTCAGGGAAAAATCCAATATATAACTGGTGATATCTCGGGTGCTATTAGAGATACCGCAATAAACCAAAGTGCATTGTCTGCAGGAGGCCCTGGCGCATGAATCTGTGCAGCGGGAACGACCTCGGACCACCAGGGGCCGTGAAAACCACCGTCTCATGGAGTCGGACACTCAGGGTCAGGGAAAAATCCAATATATATCTGGTGATATCTCGGGTGCAATTAGAGATAGTGCAATAAATCAAAGTGAATTATCTGCAGGGGGCCCTGGCGCATGAATCTGTGCAATGGGATCGACCTCGGACCACCAGGGGCCGAGAAAATTACAGATATTCGGAATCCGTCACCCAAGGTCATGTAAAAATTTAGCATATATCTGACGATATCTCGGGTGCTATTAGAGATAGCGCAATAAACCAAAGTGCATTGTCTGCAGGAGGCACTGGCTCATGAATCTGTGCAGCGCGATCGACCTCGGACCACCAGGGGCCGAGAAAATCACCGTCTCATGGGGCCGGACACTCAGGGTCAGGGAAAAATCCAATATATATCTGGTGATATCTCGGGTGCTATTAGAGATCGCGCAATAAACCAAAGCGCATTGCCTGTAGGAGGCCCTGGCGCATGAATCTGTGCAGCGGGAACGACGTCGGGCCACCAGGGGCCGAGAAAATTACAGATATTCGGAATCCGTCACCCAAGGTCATGTAAAAATCCAGCATATATCTGGTGATATCTCGGGTGCTATTACACATAGCGCAATAAACCAAAGTGAATTGTCTGCAGGAAGCCCTGGCGCATGAATATGTTCAGCGGGATCGACCTCGGACCACCAGGGGTCTAGAAAACCACCGAAACATGGGGCCGGGCACTCAGGGTCAGGGAAAAATCCAATATACATCTGGTGATATCTCGGGTGGTATTATAGATAGCGCAATAAATCAAAGTGAATTATCTGCAGGGGGCCCTGGCGCATGAATCTGTATAGCGGGAACGACCTCGGACCACCAGGGGCCGAGAAAACCACCGTCTCATGGGGTCGGACACTCAGGGTCAGGGAAAAATCCAATATATATCTGGTGATATCTCGGGTGCTATTAGAGATAGCGCAATAAACCAAAGTGCATTGTCTGCAGGAGGCCCTGGCGCATGAATCTGTGCAGCAGGAACGACCTCGGACCACCAGGGGCCGGGAAAACCACCGTCTCGTGTAGTCAGACACTCAGGGTCAGGGAAAAATCCAATATATATCTGGGGATATCTCGGGTGCTATTAGAGATAGCGCAATAAATCAAAGTGCATTGTCTGCAGGAGGCCCTAGCGCATGAATCTGTGCAGCGGGAACGACCTCGCACCACCAGGGGCCGAGAAAATCACCGTCTCGTAGGGCCGGACTGTCAGGGTCAGGGAAAAATCCAATACATATCTGCTGATATCTCGGGTGCTATTAGAGAGAGCGCAATAAACCAAAGTGCATTGTCTGCAGGAGGCACTGGCGCATGAATCTGTGCAGCGGGATCGACCTCGGACCACCAGGGGCCGCGAAAATCACCGTCTCATGGGGCCGGACTGTCAGGGTCAGGGAAAAATCCAATACATATCTGGTGATATCTCGGTTGCTATTAGAGAGAGCGCAATAAACCAAAGTGCATTGTCTGTAGGAGGCCCTGGCGCATGAACCTGTGCAGCGGGAAGGACCTCGGACCACCAGGGGCCGAGAAAACCACCGTCTCATGGGGCCGGACACTCAGGGTCAGGGAAAAATCCAATATATATCTGGTGATATCTCGGGTGCTATTAGAGATAGCGCAATAAACCAAGGTGCATTGTCTGCAGGAGGCACTGGCGCATGAATCTGTACAGCGGGAACGACCTCGGACCACCAGGGGCCGAGAAAACCACCGTCGCATGGGGTGGGACACTCAGGGTCAGGGAAAAAACCAATATATATCTGGTGATATCTCGGGTGCAATTAGAGATAGCGCAATAAATCAAAGCGAATTATCTGCAGGGGTCCCTGGAGCATGAATATGTGCAGCGGGATCGACCTCGGACCACGAGGGACCGAGAAAACTATCGACACATGGGGCCGGACACTCAGGGTCGGGGAAAAATTCAATATATATCTGGTGATATCTCGGGTGCTCTTACAGATAGCGCACTAAACCAAAGTGAATTATCTGCATGGGGCCCTGGCGCATGAATCTGTGCAGCGGGAACGACCTCGGACCACCAGGGGCCGCGAAAACTACCGTCTCATGGGGCCGGACACTCAGGGTCAGGGAAAAATCCAATATATATCTGGTGATATCTCGGGTGCTATTAGAGAGAGCGCAATAAACCAAAGTGCATTGTCTGCAGGAGGCCCTGGCGCATGAATCTGTGCAGCGGGAACGACCTCGGACCACCAGGGGCCGAGAAAATTACAGATATTCGGTATCCGTCACCCAAGGTCATGTAAAAATCTAGCATATATCTGGTGATATCTCGGGTGCTATTACAGATAGCGCAATAAACCAAAGTGAATTGTCTGCAGGAAGCCCTGGCGCATGAATCTGTGAAACGGGAACGACCTCGGACCACCAGGGGCCGAGAAAACCACCGTCTCATGGGGTCGGACACTCAGGGTCAGGGAAAAATCCAATATATAACTGGTGATATCTCGGGTGCTATTAGAGATAGCGCAATAAACCAAAGTGCACTGTCTGCAGGAGGCCCTGGCGCATGAATCTGTGCAGCGGGAACGACCTCGGACCACCAGGGGCCGTGAAAACCACCGTCTCATGGAGTCGGACACTCAGGGTCAGGGAAAAATCCAATATATATCTGGTGATATCTCGGGTGCAATTAGAGATAGCGCAATAATTCAAAGTGAATTATCTGCATGGGGCCCTGGCGCATGAATCTGTGCAGCGGGAACGACCTCGGACCACCAGGGGCCGCGAAAACTACCGTCTCATGGGGCCGGACAATCAGGGTCAGGGAAAAATCCAATATATATCTGGTGATATCTCGGGTGCTATTAGAGAGAGCGCAAGAAACCAAAGTGCATTGTCTGCAGGAGGCACTGGCGCATGAATCTGTGCAGCGGGATCGACCTCGGACCACCAGGGGCCGAGAAAACCACCGTCGCATGGAGTCGGACACTCAGGGTCAGGGAAAAATCCAATATATATCTGGTGATATCTCGGGTGCTATTAGAGATAGCGCAATAAACCAAAATGCATTGTCTGCAGGAGGCCCTGGCGCATGAATCTGTGCAGCGGGAACGACCTCGGACCACCAGGGGCCGAGAAAACCACCGTCTCATGGAGTCAGACACTCAGGGTCAGGGAAAAATCCAATATATATCTGTTGATATCTCGGGTGCTATTAGAGATTGCGCAATAAATCAAAGTGAATTATCTGCAGGGGGCCCTGGCGCATGAATCTGTGCAGCGGGAACGACCTCGGAACAACAGGGGCCGAGAAAACCACCGTCTCATGGGGTCGGACACTCAGGGTCAGGGACAAATCCAATATATATCTGCTGATATCTCGGGTGCTATTAGAGATAGCGCAATAAACCCAAGTGAATTATCTGCAGGGGGCCCTGGCGCATGAATCTGCGCAGCGGGAACGACCTCGGACCACCAGGGGCCGAGAAAACCACCGTCTCATGGGGTCGGACACTCAGGGTCAGGGAAAAATCCAATATATAACTGGTGATATCTCGGGTGCTATTAGAGATACCGCAATAAACCAAAGTGCATTGTCTGCAGGAGGCCCTGGCGCATGAATCTGTGCAGCGGGAACGACCTCGGACCACCAGGGGCCGTGAAAACCACCGTCTCATGGAGTCGGACACTCAGGGTCAGGGAAAAATCCAATATATATCTGGTGATATCTCGGGTGCAATTAGAGATAGTGCAATAAATCAAAGTGAATTATCTGCAGGGGGCCCTGGCGCATGAATCTGTGCAATGGGATCGACCTCGGACCACCAGGGGCCGAGAAAATTACAGATATTCGGAATCCGTCACCCAAGGTCATGTAAAAATTTAGCATATATCTGACGATATCTCGGGTGCTATTAGAGATAGCGCAATAAACCAAAGTGCATTGTCTGCAGGAGGCACTGGCTCATGAATCTGTGCAGCGCGATCGACCTCGGACCACCAGGGGCCGAGAAAATCACCGTCTCATGGGGCCGGACACTCAGGGTCAGGGAAAAATCCAATATATATCTGGTGATATCTCGGGTGCTACTAGAGATCGCGCAATAAACCAAAGCGCATTGCCTGTAGGAGGCCCTGGCGCATGAATCTGTGCAGCGGGAACGACGTCGGGCCACCAGGGGCCGAGAAAATTACAGATATTCGGAATCCGTCACCCAAGGTCATGTAAAAATCCAGCATATATCTGGTGATATCTCGGGTGCTATTACACATAGCGCAATAAACCAAAGTGAATTGTCTGCAGGAAGCCCTGGCGCATGAATATGTTCAGCGGGATCGACCTCGGACCACCAGGGGTCTAGAAAACCACCGAAACATGGGGCCGGGCACTCAGGGTCAGGGAAAAATCCAATATACATCTGGTGATATCTCGGGTGGTATTATAGATAGCGCAATAAATCAAAGTGAATTATCTGCAGGGGGCCCTGGCGCATGAATCTGTATAGCGGGAACGACCTCGGACCACCAGGGGCCGTGAAAACCACCGTCTCATGGAGTCGGACACTCAGGGTCAGGGAAAAATCCAATATATATCTGGTGATATCTCGGGTGCAATTAGAGATAGCGCAATAATTCAAAGTGAATTATCTGCATGGGGCCCTGGCGCATGAATCTGTGCAGCGGGAACGACCTCGGACCACCAGGGGCCGCGAAAACTACCGTCTCATGGGGCCGGACAATCAGGGTCAGGGAAAAATCCAATATATATCTGGTGATATCTCGGGTGCTATTAGAGAGAGCGCAAGAAACCAAACTGCATTGTCTGCAGGAGGCACTGGCGCATGAATCTGTGCAGCGGGATCGACCTCGGACCACCAGGGGCCGAGAAAACCACCGTCGCATGGAGTCGGACACTCAGGGTCAGGGAAAAATCCAATATATATCTGGTGATATCTCGGGTGCTATTAGAGATAGCGCAATAAACCAAAATGCATTGTCTGCAGGAGGCCCTGGCGCATGAATCTGTGCAGCGGGAACGACCTCGGACCACCAGGGGCCGAGAAAACCACCGTCTCATGGAGTCAGACACTCAGGGTCAGGGAAAAATCCAATATATATCTGTTGATATCTCGGGTGCTATTAGAGATTGCGCAATAAATCAAAGTGAATTATCTGCAGGGGGCCCTGGCGCATGAATCTGTGCAGCGGGAACGACCTCGGAACAACAGGGGCCGAGAAAACCACCGTCTCATGGGGTCGGACACTCAGGGTCAGGGACAAATCCAATATATATCTGCTGATATCTCGGGTGCTATTAGAGATAGCGCAATAAACCCAAGTGAATTATCTGCAGGGGGCCCTGGCGCATGAATCTGCGCAGCGGGAACGACCTCGGACCACCAGGGGCCGAGAAAACCACCGTCTCATGGGGTCGGACACTCAGGGTCAGGGAAAAATCCAATATATAACTGGTGATATCTCGGGTGCTATTAGAGATACCGCAATAAACCAAAGTGCATTGTCTGCAGGAGGCCCTGGCGCATGAATCTGTGCAGCGGGAACGACCTCGGACCACCAGGGGCCGTGAAAACCACCGTCTCATGGAGTCGGACACTCAGGGTCAGGGAAAAATCCAATATATATCTGGTGATATCTCGGGTGCAATTAGAGATAGTGCAATAAATCAAAGTGAATTATCTGCAGGGGGCCCTGGCGCATGAATCTGTGCAATGGGATCGACCTCGGACCACCAGGGGCCGAGAAAATTACAGATATTCGGAATCCGTCACCCAAGGTCATGTAAAAATTTAGCATATATCTGACGATATCTCGGGTGCTATTAGAGATAGCGCAATAAACCAAAGTGCATTGTCTGCAGGAGGCACTGGCTCATGAATCTGTGCAGCGCGATCGACCTCGGACCACCAGGGGCCGAGAAAATCACCGTCTCATGGGGCCGGACACTCAGGGTCAGGGAAAAATCCAATATATATCTGGTGATATCTCGGGTGCTACTAGAGATCGCGCAATAAACCAAAGCGCATTGCCTGTAGGAGGCCCTGGCGCATGAATCTGTGCAGCGGGAACGACGTCGGGCCACCAGGGGCCGAGAAAATTACAGATATTCGGAATCCGTCACCCAAGGTCATGTAAAAATCCAGCATATATCTGGTGATATCTCGGGTGCTATTACACATAGCGCAATAAACCAAAGTGAATTGTCTGCAGGAAGCCCTGGCGCATGAATATGTTCAGCGGGATCGACCTCGGACCACCAGGGGTCTAGAAAACCACCGAAACATGGGGCCGGGCACTCAGGGTCAGGGAAAAATCCAATATACATCTGGTGATATCTCGGGTGGTATTATAGATAGCGCAATAAATCAAAGTGAATTATCTGCAGGGGGCCCTGGCGCATGAATCTGTATAGCGGGAACGACCTCGGACCACCAGGGGCCGAGAAAACCACCGTCTCATGGGGTCGGACACTCAGGGTCAGGGAAAAATCCAATATATATCTGGTGATATCTCGGGTGCTATTAGAGATAGCGCAATAAACCAAAGTGCATTGTCTGCAGGAGGCCCTGGCGCATGAATCTGTGCAGCAGGAACGACCTCGGACCACCAGGGGCCGGGAAAACCACCGTCTCGTGTAGTCAGACACTCAGGGTCAGGGAAAAATCCAATATATATCTGGTGATATCTCGGGTGCTATTAGAGATAGCGCAATAAATCAAAGTGCATTGTCTGCAGGAGGCCCTAGCGCATGAATCTGTGCAGCGGGAACGACCTCGCACCACCAGGGGCCGAGAAAATCACCGTCTCGTAGGGCCGGACTGTCAGGGTCAGGGAAAAATCCAATATATATCTGGTGATATCTCGGGTGCTATTAGAGATAGCGCAATAAATCAAAGTGCATTGTCTGCAGGAGGCCCTGGCGCATGAATCTGTGCAGCGGGATCGACCTCGGACCGCCAGGAGCCGAGAAAACCACCGTCTCATGGGGCCGGACACTCAGGGTCAGGGAAAAATCCAATATATATCTGGTGATATCTCGGGTGCTATTAGAGATAGCGCAATAAACCAAGGTGCATTGTCTGCAGGAGGCACTGGCGCATGAATCTGTACAGCGGGAACGACCTCGGACCACCAGGGGCCGAGAAAACCACCGTCGCATGGGGTGGGACACTCAGGGTCAGGGAAAAAACCAATATATATCTGGTGATATCTCGGGTGCAATTAGAGATAGCGCAATAAATCAAAGCGAATTATCTGCAGGGGTCCCTGGAGCATGAATATGTGCAGCGGGATCGAGCTCGGACCACGAGGGACCGAGAAAACTATCGACACATGGGGCCGGACACTCAGGGTCGGGGAAAAATTCAATATATATCTGGTGATATCTCGGGTGCTCTTACAGATAGCGCACTAAACCAAAGTGAATTATCTGCATGGGGCCCTGGCGCATGAATCTGTGCAGCGGGAACGACCTCGGACCACCAGGGGCCGCGAAAACTACCGTCTCATGGGGCCGGACACTCAGGGTCAGGGAAAAATCCAATATATATCTGGTGATATCTCGGGTGCTATTAGAGAGAGCGCAATAAACCAAAGTGCATTGTCTGCAGGAGGCCCTGGCGCATGAATCTGTGCAGCGGGAGCGACCTCGGACCACCAGGGGCCGAGAAAATTACAGATATTCGGTATCCGTCACCCAAGGTCATGTAAAAATCTAGCATATATCTGGTGATATCTCGGGTGCTATTACAGATAGCGCAATAAACCAAAGTGAATTGTCTGCAGGAAGCCCTGGCGCATGAATCTGTGAAACGGGAACGACCTCGGACCACCAGGGGCCGAGAAAACCACCGTCTCATGGGGTCGGACACTCAGGGTCAGGGAAAAATCCAATATATAACTGGTGATATCTCGGGTGCTATTAGAGATAGCGCAATAAACCAAAGTGCATTGTCTGCAGGAGGCCCTGGCGCATGAATCTGTGCAGCGGGAACGACCTCGGACCACCAGGGGCCGTGAAAACCACCGTCTCATGGAGTCGGACACTCAGGGTCAGGGAAAAATCCAATATATATCTGGTGATATCTCGGGTGCAATTAGAGATAGCGCAATAATTCAAAGTGAATTATCTGCATGGGGCCCTGGCGCATGAATCTGTGCAGCGGAACGACCTCGGACCACCAGGGGCCGCGAAAACTACCGTCTCATGGGGCCGGACAATCAGGGTCAGGGAAAAATCCAATATATATCTGGTGATATCTCGGGTGCTATTAGAGAGAGCGCAATAAACCAAAGTGAATTGTCTGCAGGAAGCCCTGGCGCATGAATCTGTGAAGCGGGAACGACCGCGGACCACCAGGGGCCGAGAAAACTACCGTCTCATGGGGCCGGACACTCAGGGTCAGGGAAAAATCCAATATATATCTGGTGATATCTCGCGTGCAATTAGAGATAGCGCAATAAATCAAAGTGAATTATCTGCAGGGTACCCTGGCGCATGAATCTGTGCAGCGGGATCGACCTCGCACTACGAGGGACCGAGAAAACTATCGACACATGGGGACGGACACTCAGGGTCGGGGAAAAATTCAATATATATCTGGTGATATCTCGGGTGCTATTACAGATTTCGCAATAAATCAAAGTGCATTGTCTGTAGGAGGCCCTGGCGCATGAACCTGTGCAGCCGGAAGGACCTCGGACCACCAGGGGCCGAGAAAACCACCGTCTCATGGGGCCGGACACTCAGGGTCAGGGAAAAATCCAATATATATCTGGTGATATCTCGGGTGCTATTAGAGATAGCGCAATAAACCAAAGTGCATTGTCTGCAGGAGGCACTGGCTCATGAATCTGTGCAATGGGATCGACCTCGGACCACCAGGGGCCGAGAAAATTACAGATATTCGGAATCCGTCACCCAAGGTCATGTAAAAATCTTGCATATATCTGGCGATATCTCGGGTGCTATTAGAGATAGCGCAATAAACCAAAGTGCATTGTCTGCAGGAGGCACTGGCTCATGAATCTGTGCAGCGCGATCGACCTCGGACCACCAGGGGCCGAGAAAATCACCGTCTCATGGGGCCGGACACTCAGGGTCAGGGAAAAATCCAATATATATCTGGTGATATCTCGGGTGCTATTAGAGATAGCGCAATAAACCAAAGCGCATTGCCTGTAGGAGGCCCTGGCGCATGAATCTGTGCAGCGGGAACGACGTCGGGCCACCAGGGGCCGAGAAAATTACAGATATTCGGAATCCGTCACCCAAGGTCATGTAAAAATCCAGCATATATCTGGTGATATCTCGGGTGCTATTACACATAGCGCAATAAACCAAAGTGAATTGTCTGCAGGAAGCCCTGGCGCATGAATATGTTCAGCGGGATCGACCTCGGACCACCAGGGGTCTAGAAAACCACCGAAACATGGGGCCGGGCACTCAGGGTCAGGGAAAAATCCAATATACATCTGGTGATATCTCGGGTGGTATTATAGATAGCGCAATAAATCAAAGTGAATTATCTGCAGGGGGCCCTGGCGCATGAATCTGTATAGCGGGAACGACCTCGGACCACCAGGGGCCGAGAAAACCACCGTCTCATGGGGTCGGACACTCAGGGTCAGGGAAAAATCCAATATATATCTGGTGATATCTCGGGTGCTATTAGAGATAGCGCAATAAACCAAAGTGCATTGTCTGCAGGAGGCCCTGGCGCATGAATCTGTGCAGCAGGAACGACCTCGGACCACCAGGGGCCGAGAAAACCACCGTCTCGTGTAGTCAGACACTCAGGGTCAGGGAAAAATCCAATATATATCTGGTGATATCTCGGGTGCTATTAGAGATAGCGCAATAAATCAAAGTGCATTGTCTGCAGGAGGCCCTAGCGCATGAATCTGTGCAGCGGGAACGACCTCGGACCACCAGGGGCCGAGAAAATCACCGTCTCGTTTGGGCCGGACTGTCAGGGTCAGGGAAAAATCCAATATATATCTGGTGATATCTCGGGTGCTATTAGAGATAGCGCAATAAATCAAAGTGCATTGTCTGCAGGAGGCCCCGGCGCATGAATCTGTGCAGCGGGATCGACCTCGGACCGCCAGGAGCCGAGAAAACTACCGTCTCATGGGGCCGGACACTGAGGGTCAGGGAAAAATCCAATACATATCTGGTGATATCTCGGGTGCTATTAGAGAGAGCGCAATAAACCAAAGTGCATTGTCTGCAGGAGGCACTGGCGCATGAATCTGTGCAGCGGGATCGACCTCGGACCACCAGGGGCCGCGAAAATCACCGTCTCATGGGGCCGGACTGTCAGGGTCAGGGAAAAATCCAATACATATCTGGTGATATCTCGGGTGCTATTAGAGAGAGCGCAATAAACCAAAGTGCATTGTCTGTAGGAGGCCCTGGCGCATGAACCTGTGCAGCGGGAAGGACCTCGGACCACCAGGGGCCGAGAAAACCACCGTCTCATGGGGCCGGACACTCAGGGTCAGGGAAAAATCCAATATATATCTGGTGATATCTCCGGTGCTATTAGAGATAGCGCAATAAACCAAGGTGCATTGTCTGCAGGAGGCACTGGCGCATGAATCTGTACAGCGGGAACGACCTCGGACCACCAGGGGCCGAGAAAACCACCGTCGCATGGGGTCGGACACTCAGGGTCAGGGAAAAAACCAATATATATCTGGTGATATCTCGGGTGCAATTAGAGAGAGCGCAATAAATCAAAGCGAATTATCTGCAGGGGGCCCTGGAGCATGAATCTGTGCAGCGGGATCGAGCTCGGACCACGAGGGACCGAGAAAACTATCGACACATGGGGCCGGACACTCAGGGTCGGGGAAAAATTCAATATATATCTGGTGATATCTCGGGTGCTCTTACAGATAGCGCACTAAAACAAAGTGAATTATCTGCATGGGGCCCTGGCGCATGAATCTGTGCAGCGGGAACGACCTCGGACCACCAGGGGCCGCGAAAACCACCGTCGCATGGAGTCGGACACTCAAGGTCAGGGAAAAATCCAATACATATCTGGTGATATCTCGGGAGCTGTTAGAGATAGCGCAATAAACCAAAGTGAAATATCTGCAGGAGGCCCCGGCGTATGAATCTGTCCAGCGGGAACCACCTCGGACCGCCAGGGGCCGAGAAAACCACCGTCTCATGGGGCCGGACACTCAGGGTCGGGGAAAAATCCAATATATATCTGGTGATATCTCGGGTGCTATTAGAGATAGCGCAATAAACCAAAGTGCATTGTCTGTACGAGGCCCTGGCGCATGAATCTGTGCAGCGGGAACGACCTCGGTTCACCAGGGGCCGAGAAAACCACAGTCTCTTGGGGCCGGACAATCAGGGTCAGGGAAAAATCAAATATATATCTGGAGATATCTCGGGTGCTATTAGAGATGGCATAATAAATCAAAGTGAATTATCTGCAGGGGGCCCTGGCGCATGAATCTGTGCAGCGGGAACGACCTCGGAACAACTGGGGCCGAGAAAACCACCGTCACATGGGGTCGGACACTCAAGGTCAGGGACAAATCCAATATATATCTGGTGATATCTCGGCTGCTCTTACAGATAGCGCACTAAACCAAAGTGAATTATCTGCAGGGGGGCCTGGCGCATGAATCTGTGCAGCGGGAACGACCTCGGACCACCAGGGGCCGAGGAAACCACCGTCTCATGGAGTCGGACACTCAGGGTCAGGGAAAAATCCAATATATATCTGGTGATATCTCGGGTGCAATTAGAGATAGCGCAATAAATCAAAGTGAATTATCTGCAGCGGGCCCTGGTGCATGAATCTGTGCAATGGGATCGACCTCGGACCACCAGGGGCCGAGAAAATTACAGATATTCGGAATCCGTCACCAAAGGTCATGTAAAAATCTAACATATATCTGGCGATATCTCGGGTGCTATTAGAGATAGCGCAATAAACCAAAGTGCATTGTCTGCAGGAGGCACTGGCTCATGAATCTGTGCAGCGCGATCGACCTCGGACCACCAGGGGCCGAGAAAATCACCGTCTCATGGGGCCGGACACTCAGGGTCAGGGAAAAATCCAATATATATCTGGTGATATCTCGGGTGCTATTAGAGATAGCGCAATAAATCAAAGGGAATTATCTGCAGGGGGCTCTGGAGCATGAATCTGTGCAGCGGGATCGAGCTCGGACCACGTGGGACCGAGAAAACTATCGACACATGGGGCCGGACACTCAGGGTCGGGGAAAAATTGAATATATATCTGGTGATATCTCGGGTGCTCTTACAGATAGCGCACTAAACCAAAGTGAATTATCTGCATGGGTCCTGGCGCATGAATCTGTGCAGCGGGAACGACCTCGGACCACCAGGGGCCGCGAAAACTACCGTCTCATGGGGCCGGACACTCAGGGTCAGGGAAAAATCCAATATATATCTGGTGATATCTCGGGTGCTATTAGAGAGAGCGCAATAAACCAAAGTGCATTGTCTGCAGGAGGCACTGGCGCATGAATCTGTGCAGCGGGATCGACCTCGGACCACCAGGGGCCGCGAAAATCACCGTCTCATGGGGCCGGACTGTCAGGGTCAGGGAAAAATCCAATATATATCTGGTGATATCTCGGGTGCTATTAGAGATAGCGCAATAAACCAAAGTGCATTATCTGCAGGGGGCCCTGGCGCATGAATCTGTGCAATGGGATCGACCTCGGACCACCAGGGGCCGAGAAAATTACAGATATTCGGAATCCGTCACCAAAGTTCATGTAAAAATCTAGCATATATCTGGCGATATCTCGGGTGCTATTAGAGATAGCGCAATAAACCAAAGTGCATTGTCTGCAGGAGGCACTGGCTCATGAATCTGTGCAGCGCAATCGACCTCGGACCACCAGGGGCCGAGAAAATCACCGTCTCATGGGGCCGGACACTCAGGGTCAGGGAAAAATCCAATATATATCTGGTGATATCTCGGGTGCTATTAGAGATAGCGCAATAAACCAAAGTGCATTGTCTGCAGGAGGCCCTGGCGCATGAATCTGTGCAGCAGGAACGACCTCGGACCACCAGGGGCCGAGAAAACCACCGTCTCGTGTAGTCAGACACTCAGGGTCAGGGAAAAATCCAATATATATCTGGTGATATCTCGGGTGCTATTAGAGATAGCGCAATAAATCAAAGTGCATTGTCTGCAGGAGGCCCTAGCGCATGAATCTGTGCAGCGGGAACGACCTCGGACCACTAGGGGCCGAGAAAATCACCGTCTCGTAGGGCCGGACTGTCAGGGTCAGGGAAAAATCCAATATATATCTGGTGATATCTCGGGTGCTATTAGAGATAGCGCAATAAATCAAAGTGCGTTGTCTGCAGGAGGCCCTAGCGCATGAATCTGTGCAGCGGGAACGACCTCGGACCACCAGGGGCCGCGAAAACCACCGTCGCATGGAGTCGGACACTCAAGGTCAGGGAAAAATCCAATACATATCTGGTGATATCTCGGGAGCTGTTAGAGATAGCGCAATAAACCAAAGTGAAATATCTGCAGGAGGCCCCGGCGTATGAATCTGTCCAGCGGGAACCACCTCGGACCGCCAGGGGCCGAGAAAACCACCGTCTCATGGGGCCGGACACTCAGGGTCGGGGAAAAATCCAATATATATCTGGTGATATCTCGGGTGCTATTAGAGATAGCGCAATAAACCAAAGTGCATTGTCTGTACGAGGCCCTGGCGCATGAATCTGTGCAGCGGGAACGACCTCGGTTCACCAGGGGCCGAGAAAACCACAGTCTCTTGGGGCCGGACAATCAGGGTCAGGGAAAAATGAAATATATATCTGGAGATATCTCGGGTGCTATTAGAGATAGCGCAATAAATCAAAGTGAATTATCTGCAGGGGGCCCTGGCGCATGAATCTGTGCAGCGGGAACGACCTCGGAACAACTGGGGCCGAGAAAACCACCGTCACATGGGGTCGGACACTCAAGGTCAGGGACAAATCCAATATATATCTGGTGATATCTCGGCTGCTCTTACAGATAGCGCACTAAACCAAAGTGAATTATCTGCAGGGGGGCCTGGCGCATGAATCTGTGCAGCGGGAACGACCTCGGACCACCAGGGGCCGAGGAAACCACCGTCTCATGGAGTCGGACACTCAGGGTCAGGGAAAAATCCAATATATATCTGGTGATATCTCGGGTGCAATTAGAGATAGCGCAATAAATCAAAGTGAATTATCTGCAGCGGGCCCTGGTGCATGAATCTGTGCAATGGGATCGACCTCGGACCACCAGGGGCCGAGAAAATTACAGATATTCGGAATCCGTCACCAAAGGTCATGTAAAAATCTAACATATATCTGGTGATATCTCGGGTGCTCTTACAGATAGCGCACTAAACCAAAGTGAATTATCTGCATGGGTCCTGGCGCATGAATCTGTGCAGCGGGAACGACCTCGGACCACCAGGGGCCGCGAAAACTACCGTCTCATGGGGCCGGACACTCAGGGTCAGGGAAAAATCCAATATATATCTGGTGATATCTCGGGTGCTATTAGAGAGAGCGCAATAAACCAAAGTGCATTGTCTGCAGGAGGCACTGGCGCATGAATCTGTGCAGCGGGATCGACCTCGGACCACCAGGGGCCGCGAAAATCACCGTCTCATGGGGCCGGACTGTCAGGGTCAGGGAAAAATCCAATATATATCTGGTGATATCTCGGGTGCTATTAGAGATAGCGCAATAAACCAAAGTGCATTATCTGCAGGGGGCCCTGGCGCATGAATCTGTGCAATGGGATCGACCTCGGACCACCAGGGGCCGAGAAAATTACAGATATTCGGAATCCGTCACCAAAGTTCATGTAAAAATCTAGCATATATCTGGCGATATCTCGGGTGCTATTAGAGATAGCGCAATAAACCAAAGTGCATTGTCTGCAGGAGGCACTGGCTCATGAATCTGTGCAGCGCGATCGACCTCGGACCACCAGGGGCCGAGAAAATCACCGTCTCATGGGGCCGGACACTCAGGGTCAGGGAAAAATCCAATATATATCTGGTGATATCTCGGGTGCTATTAGAGATAGCGCAATAAACCAAAGTGCATTGTCTGCAGGAGGCCCTGGCGCATGAATCTGTGCAGCAGGAACGACCTCGGACCACCAGGGGCCGAGAAAACCACCGTCTCGTGTAGTCAGACACTCAGGGTCAGGGAAAAATCCAATATATATCTGGTGATATCTCGGGTGCTATTAGAGATAGCGCAATAAATCAAAGTGCATTGTCTGCAGGAGGCCCTAGCGCATGAATCTGTGCAGCGGGAACGACCTCGGACCACTAGGGGCCGAGAAAATCACCGTCTCGTAGGGCCGGACTGTCAGGGTCAGGGAAAAATCCAATATATATCTGGTGATATCTCGGGTGCTATTAGAGATAGCGCAATAAATCAAAGTGCATTGTCTGCAGGAGGCCCTAGCGCATGAATCTGTGCAGCGGGAACGACCTCGGACCACTAGGGGCCGAGAAAATCACCGTCTCGTAGGGCCGGACTGTCAGGGTCAGGGAAAAATCCAATATATATCTGGTGATATCTCGGGTGCTATTAGAGATAGCGCAATAAATCAAAGTGCATTGTCTGCAGGAGGCCCTGGCGCATGAATCTGTGCAGCGGGATCGACCTCGGACCGCCAGGAGCCGAGAAAACTACCGTCTCATGGGGCCGGACACTCAGGGTCAGGGAAAAATCCAATACATATCTGGTGATATCTCGGGTGCTATTAGAGAGAGCGCAATAAACCAAAGTGCATTGACTGTAGGAGGCCCTGGCGCATGAACCTGTGCAGCGGGAAGGACCTCGGACCACCAGGGGCCGAGAAAACCACCGTCTCATGGGGCCGGACACTCAGGGTCAGGGAAAAATCCAATATATATCTGGTGATATCTCGGGTGCTATTAGAGATAGCGCAATAAACCAAGGTGCATTGTCTGCAGGAGGCACTGGCGCATGAATCTGTACAGCGGGAACGACCTCGGACCACCAGGGGCCGAGAAAACCACCGTCTCATGGGGCCGGACACTCAGGGTCAGGGAAAAATCCAATATATATCTGGTGATATCTCGGGTGCTATTAGAGATAGCGCAATAAACCAAGGTGCATTGTCTGCAGGAGGCACTGGCGCATGAATCTGTACAGCGGGAACGACCTCGGACCACCAGGGGCCGAGAAAACGACCGTCGCATGGGGTCGGACACTCAGGGTCAGGGAAAAAACCAATATATATCTGGTGATATCTCGGGTGCAATTAGAGATAGCGCAATAAATCAAAGCGAATTATCTGCAGGGGGCCCTGGAGCATGAATCTGTGCAGCGGGATCGAGCTCGGACCACGAGGGACCGAGAAAACTATCGACACATGGGGCCGGACACTCAGGGTCGGGGAAAAATTCAATATATATCTGGTGATATCTCGGGTGCTCTTACAGATAGCGCACTAAACCAAAGTGAATTATCTGCATGGGGCCCTGGCGCATGAATCTGTGCAGCGGGAACGACCTCGGACCACCAGGGGCCGCGAAAACTACCGTCTCATGGGGCCGGACACTCAGGGTCAGGGAAAAATCCAATATATATCTGGTGATATCTCGGGTGCTATTAGAGAGAGCGCAATAAACCAAAGTGCATTGTCTGCAGGAGGCACTGGCGCATGAATCTGTGCAGCGGGATCGACCTCGGACCACCAGGGGCCGCGAAAATCACCGTCTCATGGGGCCGGACTGTCAGGGTCAGGGAAAAATCCAATATATATCTGGTGATATCTCGGGTGCTATTAGAGATAGCGCATTAAACCAAAGTGCATTGTCTGCAGGAAGCCCTGGCGCATGAATCTGTGCAGCGGGAACGACCTCGGACCACCAGGGGCCGAGAAAACCACCGTCGCATGGAGTGGGACACTCAAGGTCAGGGAAAAATCCAATACATATCTGGTGATATCTCGGGAGCTGTTAGAGATAGCGCAATAAACCAAAGTGAAATATCTGCAGGAGGCCCCGGCGTATGAATCTGTCCAGCGGGAACCACCTCGGACCGCCAGGGGCCGAGAAAACCACCGTCTTATGGGGCCGGACACTCAGGGTCGGGGAAAAATCCAATATATATCTGGTGATATCTCGGGTGCTATTAGAGATAGCGCAATAAACCAAAGTGCATTGTCTGTACGAGGCCCTGGCGCATGAATCTGTGCAGCGGGAACGACCTCGGTTCACCAGGGGCCGAGAAAACCACAGTCTCTTGGGGCCGGACACTCAGGGTCAGGGAAAAATCAAATATATATCTGGTGATATCTCGGGTGCTATTAGAGATAGCGCAATAAATCAAAGTGAATTATCTGCAGGGGGCCCTGGCGCATGAATCTGTGCAGCGGGAACGACCTCGGAACAACAGGGGCCGAGAGAACCACCGTCACATGGGGTCGGACACTCAAGGTCAGGGACAAATCCAATATATATCTGGTGATATCTCGGGTGCTATTAGAGATAGCGCAATAAATCAAAGTGAATTATCTGCAGGGGGCCCTGGCGCATGAATCTGCGCAGCGGGAACGACCTCGGACCACCAGGGGCCGAGAAAACCACCGTCTCATGGGGTCGGACACTCAAGGTCAGGGACAAATCCAATATATATCTGGTGATATCTCGGGTGCTATTAGAGATAGCGCAATAAACCAAAGTGCATTGTCTGCAGGAGGCCCTGGCGCATGAATCTGTGCAGCGGGACGGACCTCGGACCACCAGGGGCCGAGAAAACCACCGTCTCATGGAGTCAGACACTCAGGGTCAGGGAAAAATCCAATATATATCTGTTGATATCTCGGGTGCTATTAGAGATAGCGCAATAAATCAAAGTGAATTATCTGCAGGGGGCCCTGGCGCATGAATCTGTGCAGCGGGAACGACCTCGGAACAACAGGGGCCGAGAAAACCACCGTCTCATGGAGTCGGACACTCAGGGTCAGGGACAAATCCAATATATATCTGGTGATATCTCGGGTGCTATCAGAGATAGCGCAATAAACCCAAGTGAATTATCTGCAGGTGGGCCTGGCGCATGAATCTGTGCAATGGGATCGGCCTCGGACCACCAGGGGCCGAGAAAATTACAGATATTCGGAATCCGTCACCAAAGGTCATGTAAAAATCTAGCATATATCTGGCGATATCTCGGGTGCTATTAGAGATAGCGCAATAAACCAAAGTGCATTGTCTGCAGGAGGCACTGGCTCATGAATCTGTGCAGCGCGATCGACCTCGGACCACCAGGGGCCGAGAAAATCACCGTCTCATGGGGCCGGACACTCAGGGTCAGGGAAAAATCCAATATATATCTGGTGATATCTCGGGTGCTATTAGAGATAGCGCAATAAACCAAAGTGCATTGCCTGTAGGAGGCCCTGGCGCATGAATCTGTGCAGCGGGAACGACGTCGGGCCACCAGGGGCCGAGAAAATTACAGATATTCGGAATCCGTCACCCAAGGTCATGTAAAAATCCAGCATATATGTGGTAATATCTCGGGTGCTATTACACATAGCGCAATAAACCAAAGTGAATTGTCTGCAGGAAGCCCTGGCGCATGAATATGTTCAGCGGGATCGACCTCGGACCACCAGGGGCCGAGAAAACCACCGTCTCATGGGGTCGGACACTCAGGGTCAGGGAAAAATCCAATATATATCTGGTGATATCTCGGGTGTTATTAGAGATAGCGCAATAAACCAAAGTGCATTGTCTGCAGGAGGCCCTGGCGCATGAATCTGTGCAGCAGGAACGACCTCGGACCACCAGTGGCCGAGAAAATCACCGTCACGTAGGGCCGGACTGTCAGGGTCAGGGAAAAATCCAATATATATCTGGTGATATCTCGGGTGCTATTAGAGATAGCGCAATAAATCAAAGTGCATTGTCTGCAGGAGGCCCTGGCGCATGAATCTGTGCAGCGGGATCGACCTCGGACCGCCAGGAGCCGAGAAAACTACCGTCTCATGGGGCCGGACACTCAGGGTCAGGGAAAAATCCAATACATATCTGGTGATATCTCGGGTGCTATTAGAGAGAGCGCAATAAACCAAAGTGCATTGTCTGCAGGAGGCACTGGCGCATGAATCTGTGCAGCGGGATCGACCTCGGACCACCAGGGGCCGCGAAAATCACCGTCTCATGGGGCCGGACACTCAGGGTCGGGGAAAAATTCAATATATATCTGGTGATATCTCGGGTGCTCTTACAGATAGCGCACTAAACCAAAGTGAATTATCTGCATGGGACCCTGGCGCATGAATCTGTGCAGCGGGAAGGACCTCGGACCACCAGGGGCCGAGAAAACCACCGTCTCATGGAGTCGGACACTCAGGGTCAGGGAAAAATCCAATATATATCTGGTGATATCTCGGGTGCCATTAGAGAGAGCGCAATAAGCCACAGTGCATTGTCTGCAGGAGGCACTGGCGCATGAATCTGTGCAGCGGGATCGACCTCGGACCACCAGGGGCCGAGAAAATCACCGTCTCGTAGGGCCGGACTGTCAGGGTCAGGGAAAAATACAATATATATCTGGTGATATCTCGGGTGCTATTAGAGATAGCGCAATAAATCAAAGTGCATTGTCTGCAGGAGGCCCTGGCGCATGAATCTGTGCAGCGGGATCGTCCTCGGCCGCCAGGAGCCGAGAAAACTACCGTCTCATGGGGCCGGACACTCAGGGTCGGGGAAAAATCCAATACATATCTGGTGATATCTCGGGTGCTATTAGAGAGAGCGCAATAAACCAAAGTGCATTGTCTGCAGGAGGCACTGGCGCATGAATCTGTGCAGCGGGATCGACCTCGGACCACCAGGGGCCGCGAAAATCACCGTCTCATGGGGCCGGACTGTCAGGGTCAGGGAAAAATCCAATACATATCTGGTGATATCTCGGGTGCTATTAGAGAGAGCGCAATAAACCAAAGTGCATTGTCTGTAGGACGCCCTGGCGCATGAACCTGTGCAGCGGGAAGGACCTCGGACCACCAGGGGCCGAGAAAACCACCGTCTCATGGGGCCGGACACTCAGGGTCAGGGAAAAATCCAATATATATCTGGTGATATCTCGGGTGCTATTAGAGATAGCGCAATAAACCAAAGTGCATTGCCTGTAGGAGGCCCTGGCGCATGAATCTGTGCAGCGGGAACGACGTCGGGCCACCAGGGGCCGAGAAAATTACAGATATTCGGAATCCGTCACCCAAGGTCATGTAAAAATCCAGCATATATGTGGTAATATCTCGGGTGCTATTACACATAGCGCAATAAACCAAAGTGAATTGTCTGCAGGAAGCCCTGGCGCATGAATATGTTCAGCGGGATCGACCTCGGACCACCAGGGGCCGAGAAAACCACCGTCTCATGGGGTCGGACACTCAGGGTCAGGGAAAAATCCAATATATATCTGGTGATATCTCGGGTGTTATTAGAGATAGCGCAATAAACCAAAGTGCATTGTCTGCAGGAGGCCCTGGCGCATGAATCTGTGCAGCGGGATCGACCTCGGACCACCAGGGGCCGCGAAAATCACCGTCTCATGGGGCCGGACACTCAGGGTCGGGGAAAAATTCAATATATATCTGGTGATATCTCGGGTGCTCTTACAGATAGCGCACTAAACCAAAGTGAATTATCTGCATGGGACCCTGGCGCATGAATCTGTGCAGCGGGAAGGACCTCGGACCACCAGGGGCCGAGAAAACCACCGTCTCATGGAGTCGGACACTCAGGGTCAGGGAAAAATCCAATATATATCTGGTGATATCTCGGGTGCCATTAGAGAGAGCGCAATAAGCCACAGTGCATTGTCTGCAGGAGGCACTGGCGCATGAATCTGTGCAGCGGGATCGACCTCGGACCACCAGGGGCCGAGAAAATCACCGTCTCGTAGGGCCGGACTGTCAGGGTCAGGGAAAAATACAATATATATCTGGTGATATCTCGGGTGCTATTAGAGAGAGCGCAATAAACCAAAGTGCATTGTCTGCAGGAGGCCCTGGCGCATGAATCTGTGCAGCGGGATCGTCCTCGGCCGCCAGGAGCCGAGAAAACTACCGTCTCATGGGGCCGGACACTCAGGGTCGGGGAAAAATCCAATACATATCTGGTGATATCTCGGGTGCTATTAGAGAGAGCGCAATAAACCAAAGTGCATTGTCTGCAGGAGGCACTGGCGCATGAATCTGTGCAGCGGGATCGACCTCGGACCACCAGGGGCCGCGAAAATCACCGTCTCATGGGGCCGGACTGTCAGGGTCAGGGAAAAATCCAATACATATCTGGTGATATCTCGGGTGCTATTAGAGAGAACGCAATAAACCAAAGTGCATTGTCTGTAGGACGCCCTGGCGCATGAACCTGTGCAGCGGGAAGGACCTCGGACCACCAGGGGCCGAGAAAACCACCGTCTCATGGGGCCGGACACTCAGGGTCAGGGAAAAATCCAATATATATCTGGTGATATCTCGGGTGCTATTAGAGATAGCGCAATAAACCAAGGTGCATTGTCTGCAGGAGGCACTGGCGCATGAATCTGTACAGCGGGAACGACCTCGGACCACCAGGGGCCGAGAAAATCACCGTCTCATGGGGCCGGACACTCAGGGTCAGGGAAAAATCCAATATATATCTGGTGATATCTCGGGTGCTATTAGAGATAGCGCAATAAACCAAAGTGCATTGCCTGTAGGAGGCCCTGGCGCATGAATCTGTGCAGCGGGAACGACGTCGGGCCACCAGGGGCCGAGAAAATTACAGATATTCGGAATCCGTCACCCAAGGTCATGTAAAAATCCAGCATATATCTGGTGATATCTCGGGTGCTATTACACATAGCGCAATAAACCAAAGTGAATTGTCTGCAGGAAGCCCTGGCGCATGAATATGTTCAGCGGGATCGACCTCGGACCACCAGGGGTCTAGAAAACCACCGAAACATGGGGCCGGGCACTCAGGGTCAGGGAAAAATCCAATATACATCTGGTGATATCTCGGGTGGTATTAGAGATAGCGCAATAAATCAAAGTGAATTATCTGCAGGGGGCCCTGGCGCATTAATCTGTATAGCGGGAACGACCTCGGACGACCAGGGGCCGAGAAAACCACCGTCTCATGGGGTCGGACACTCAGGGTCAGGGAAAAATCCAATATATATCTGGTGATATCTCGGGTGCTATTAGAGAGAGCGCAATAAACCAAAGTGCATTGTCTGCAGGAGGCACTGGCGCATGAATCTGTGCAGCGGGATCGACCTCGGACCACCAGGGGCCGCGAAAATCACCGTCTCATGGGGCCGGACTGTCAGGGTCAGGGAAAAATCCAATATATATCTGGTGATATCTCGGGTGCTATTAGAGATAGCGCATTAAACCAAAGTGCATTGTCTGCAGGAAGCCCTGGCGCATGAATCTGTGCAGCGGGAACGACCTCGGACCACCAGGGGCCGAGAAAACCACCGTCGCATGGAGTGGGACACTCAAGGTCAGGGAAAAATCCAATACATATCTGGTGATATCTCGGGAGCTGTTAGAGATAGCGCAATAAACCAAAGTGAAATATCTGCAGGAGGCCCCGGCGTATGAATCTGTCCAGCGGGAACCACCTCGGACCGCCAGGGGCCGAGAAAACCACCGTCTCATGGGGCCGGACACTCAGGGTCGGGGAAAAATCCAATATATATCTGGTGATATCTCGGGTACTATTAGAGATAGCGCAATAAACCAAAGTGCATTGTCTGTACGAGGCCCTGGCGCATGAATCTGTGCAGCGGGAACGACCTCGGTTCACCAGGGGCCGAGAAAACCACAGTCTCTTGGGGCCGGACACTCAGGGTCAGGGAAAAATCAAATATATATCTGGTGATATCTCGGGTGCTATTAGAGATAGCGCAATAAATCAAAGTGAATTATCTGCAGGGGGCCCTGGCGCATGAATCTGTGCAGCGGGAACGACCTCGGAACAACAGGGGCCGAGAGAACCACCGTCACATGGGGTCGGACACTCAAGGTCAGGGACAAATCCAATATATATCTGGTGATATCTCGGGTGCTATTAGAGATAGCGCAATAAATCAAAGTGAATTATCTGCGGGGGGCCCTGGCGCATGAATCTGCGCAGCGGGAACGACCTCGGACCACCAGGGGCCGAGAAAACCACCGTCTCATGGGGTCGGACACTCAAGGTCAGGGACAAATCCAATATATATCTGGTGATATCTCGGGTGCTATTAGAGATAGCGCAATAAACCAAAGTGCATTGTCTGCAGGAAGCCCTGGCGCATGAATCTGTGCAGCGGGAACGACCTCGGACCACCAGGGGCCGAGAAAACCACCGTCGCATGGAGTGGGACACTCAAGGTCAGGGAAAAATCCAATACATATCTGGTGATATCTCGGGAGCTGTTAGAGATAGCGCAATAAACCAAAGTGAAATATCTGCAGGAGGCCCCGGCGTATGAATCTGTCCAGCGGGAACCACCTCGGACCGCCAGGGGCCGAGAAAACCACCGTCTCATGGGGCCGGACACTCAGGGTCGGGGAAAAATCCAATATATATCTGGTGATATCTCGGGTACTATTAGAGATAGCGCAATAAACCAAAGTGCATTGTCTGTACGAGGCCCTGGCGCATGAATCTGTGCAGCGGGAACGACCTCGGTTCACCAGGGGCCGAGAAAACCACAGTCTCTTGGGGCCGGACACTCAGGGTCAGGGAAAAATCAAATATATATCTGGTGATATCTCGGGTGCTATTAGAGATAGCGCAATAAATCAAAGTGAATTATCTGCAGGGGGCCCTGGCGCATGAATCTGTGCAGCGGGAACGACCTCGGAACAACAGGGGCCGAGAGAACCACCGTCACATGGGGTCGGACACTCAAGGTCAGGGACAAATCCAATATATATCTGGTGATATCTCGGGTGCTATTAGAGATAGCGCAATAAATCAAAGTGAATTATCTGCAGGGGGCCCTGGCGCATGAATCTGCGCAGCGGGAACGACCTCGGACCACCAGGGGCCGAGAAAACCACCGTCTCATGGGGTCGGACACTCAAGGTCAGGGACAAATCCAATATATATCTGGTGATATCTCGGGTGCTATTAGAGATAGCGCAATAAACCAAAGTGCATTGTCTGCAGGAGGCCCTCGCGCATGAATCTGTGCAGCGGGACGGACCTCGGACCACCAGGGGCCGAGAAAACCACCGTCTCATGGAGTCAGACACTCAGGGTCAGGGAAAAATCCAATATATATCTGGTGATATCTCGGGTGTTATTAGAGATAGCGCAATAAACCAAAGTGCATTGTCTGCAGGAGGCCCTGGCGCATGAATCTGTGCAGCAGGAACGACCTCGGACCACCAGTGGCCGAGAAAATCACCGTCACGTAGGGCCGGACTGTCAGGGTCAGGGAAAAATCCAATATATATCTGGTGATATCTCGGGTGCTATTAGAGATAGCGCAATAAATCAAAGTGCATTGTCTGCAGGAGGCCCTGGCGCATGAATCTGTGCAGCGGGATCGACCTCGGACCGCCAGGAGCCGAGAAAACTACCGTCTCATGGGGCCGGACACTCAGGGTCAGGGAAAAATCCAATACATATCTGGTGATATCTCGGGTGCTATTAGAGAGAGCGCAATAAACCAAAGTGCATTGTCTGCAGGAGGCACTGGCGCATGAATCTGTGCAGCGGGATCGACCTCGGACCACCAGGGGCCGCGAAAATCACCGTCTCATGGGGCCGGACACTCAGGGTCGGGGAAAAATTCAATATATATCTGGTGATATCTCGGGTGCTCTTACAGATAGCGCACTAAACCAAAGTGAATTATCTGCATGGGACCCTGGCGCATGAATCTGTGCAGCGGGAAGGACCTCGGACCACCAGGGGCCGAGAAAACCACCGTCTCATGGAGTCGGACACTCAGGGTCAGGGAAAAATCCAATATATATCTGGTGATATCTCGGGTGCCATTAGAGAGAGCGCAATAAGCCACAGTGCATTGTCTGCAGGAGGCACTGGCGCATGAATCTGTGCAGCGGGATCGACCTCGGACCACCAGGGGCCGAGAAAATCACCGTCTCGTAGGGCCGGACTGTCAGGGTCAGGGAAAAATACAATATATATCTGGTGATATCTCGGGTGCTATTAGAGATAGCGCAATAAATCAAAGTGCATTGTCTGCAGGAGGCCCTGGCGCATGAATCTGTGCAGCGGGATCGTCCTCGGCCGCCAGGAGCCGAGAAAACTACCGTCTCATGGGGCCGGACACTCAGGGTCGGGGAAAAATCCAATACATATCTGGTGATATCTCGGGTGCTATTAGAGAGAGCGCAATAAACCAAAGTGCATTGTCTGCAGGAGGCACTGGCGCATGAATCTGTGCAGCGGGATCGACCTCGGACCACCAGGGGCCGCGAAAATCACCGTCTCATGGGGCCGGACTGTCAGGGTCAGGGAAAAATCCAATACATATCTGGTGATATCTCGGGTGCTATTAGAGAGAGCGCAATAAACCAAAGTGCATTGTCTGTAGGACGCCCTGGCGCATGAACCTGTGCAGCGGGAAGGACCTCGGACCACCAGGGGCCGAGAAAACCACCGTCTCATGGGGCCGGACACTCAGGGTCAGGGAAAAATCCAATATATATCTGGTGATATCTCGGGTGCTATTAGAGATAGCGCAATAAACCAAGGTGCATTGTCTGCAGGAGGCACTGGCGCATGAATCTGTACAGCGGGAACGACCTCGGACCACCAGGGGCCGAGAAAATCACCGTCTCATGGGGCCGGACACTCAGGGTCAGGGAAAAATCCAATATATATCTGGTGATATCTCGGGTGCTATTAGAGATAGCGCAATAAACCAAAGTGCATTGCCTGTAGGAGGCCCTGGCGCATGAATCTGTGCAGCGGGAACGACGTCGGGCCACCAGGGGCCGAGAAAATTACAGATATTCGGAATCCGTCACCCAAGGTCATGTAAAAATCCAGCATATATCTGGTGATATCTCGGGTGCTATTACACATAGCGCAATAAACCAAAGTGAATTGTCTGCAGGAAGCCCTGGCGCATGAATATGTTCAGCGGGATCGACCTCGGACCACCAGGGGTCTAGAAAACCACCGAAACATGGGGCCGGGCACTCAGGGTCAGGGAAAAATCCAATATACATCTGGTGATATCTCGGGTGGTATTAGAGATAGCGCAATAAATCAAAGTGAATTATCTGCAGGGGGCCCTGGCGCATTAATCTGTATAGCGGGAACGACCTCGGACGACCAGGGGCCGAGAAAACCACCGTCTCATGGGGTCGGACACTCAGGGTCAGGGAAAAATCCAATATATATCTGGTGATATCTCGGGTGCTATTAGAGATAGCGCAATAAATCAAAGGGAATTATCTGCAGGGGGCCCTGGAGCATGAATCTGTGCAGCGGGATCGAGCTCGGACCATGAGGGACCGAGAAAACTATCGACACATGGGGCCGGACACTCAGGGTCGGGGAAAAATTCAATATATATCTGGTGATATCTCGGGTGCTCTTACAGATAGCGCACTAAACCAAAGTGAATTATCTGCATGGGGCCCTGGCGCATGAATCTGTGCAGCGGGAACGACCTCGGACCACCAGGGGCCGCGAAAACTACCGTCTCATGGCGCCGGACACTCAGGGTCAGGGAAAAATCCAATATATATCTGGTGATATCTCGGGTGCTATTAGAGAGAGCGCAATAAACCAAAGTGCATTGTCTGCAGGAGGCACTGGCGCATGAATCTGTGCAGCGGGATCGAGCTCGGACCACCAGGGGCCGCGAAAATCACCGTCTCATGGGGCCGGACTGTCAGGGTCAGGGAAAAATCCAATATATATCTGGTGATATCTCGGGTGCTATTAGAGATAGCGCAATAAACCAAAGTGCATTGTCTGCAGGAAGCCCTGGCGCGTGAATCTGTGCAGCGGGAACGACCTCGGACCACCAGGGGCCGAGAAAACCACCGTCGCATGGAGTCGGACACTCAAGGTCATGGAAAAATCCAATACATATCTGGTGATATCTCGGGAGCTGTTAGAGATAGCGCAATAAACCAAAGTGAAATATCTGCAGGAGGCCCCGGCGTATGAATCTGTCCAGCGGGAACCACCTCGGACCGCCAGGGGCCGAGAAAACCACCGTCTCATGGGGCCGGACACTCAGGGTCGGGGAAAAATCCAATATATATCTGGTGATATCTCGGGTGCTATTAGAGATAGCGCAATAAACCAAAGTGCATTGTCTGTACGAGGCCCTGGCGCATGAATCTGTGCAGCGGGAACGACCTCGGTTCACCAGGGGCCGAGAAAACCACAGTCTCTTGGGGCCGGACACTCAGGGTCAGGGAAAAATCAAATATATATCTGGTGATATCTCGGGTGCTATTAGAGATAGCGCAATAAATCAAAGTGAATTATCTGCAGGGGGCCCTGGCGCATGAATCTGTGCAGCGGGAACGACCTCGGAACAACAGGGGCCGAGAAAACCACCGTCACATGGGGTCGGACACTCAAGGTCAGGGACAAATCCAATATATATATGGTGATATCTCGGCTGCTCTTACAGATAGCGCACTAAACCAAAGTGAATTATCTGCAGGGGGGCCTGGCGCATGAATCTGTGCAGCGGGAACGACCTCGGACCACCAGGGGACGAGAAAACCACCGTCTCATGGAGTCGGACACTCAGGGTCAGGGAAAAATCCAATATATATCTGGTGATATCTCGGGTGCAATTAGAGATAGCGCAATAAATCAAAGTGAATTATCTGCAGGGGGCCCTGGCGCATGAATCTGTGCAATGGGATCGACCTCGGACCACCAGGGGCCGAGAAAATTACAGATATTCGGAATCCGTCACCAAAGTTCAGGTAAAAATCTAGCATATATCTGACGATATCTCGGGTGCTATTAGAGATAGCGCAATAAACCAAAGTGCATTGTCTGCAGGAGGCACTGGCTCATGAATCTGTGCAGCGCGATCGACCTCGGACCACCAGGGGCCGAGAAAATCACCGTCTCATGGGGCCGGACACTCAGGGTCAGGGAAAAATCCAATATATATCTGGTGATATCTCGGGTGCTATTAGAGATAGCGCAATAAATCAAAGTGAATTATCTGCAGGGGGCCCTGGCGCATTAATCTGTATAGCGGGAACGACCTCGGACGACCAGGGGCCGAGAAAACCACCGTCTCATGGGGTCGGACACTCAGGGTTAGGGAAAAATCCAATATATATCTGATGATATCTCGGGTGCTATTAGAGATAGCGCAATAAACCAAAGTGCATTGTCTGCAGGAGGCACTGGCTCATGAATCTGTGCAGCGCGATCGACCTCGGACCACCAGGGGCCGAGAAAATCACCGTCTCATGGGGCCGGACACTCAGGGTCAGGGAAAAATCCAATATATATCTGGTGATATCTCGGGTGCTATTAGAGATAGCGCAATAAATCAAAGGGAATTATCTGCAGGGGGCCCTGGAGCATGAATCTGTGCAGCGGGATCGAGCTCGGACCACGAGGGACCGAGAAAACTATCGACACATGGGGCCGGACACTCAGGGTCGGGGAAAAATTCAATATATATCTGGTGATATCTCGGGTGCTCTTACAGATAGCGCACTAAACCAAAGTGAATTATCTGCATGGGGCCCTGGCGCATGAAACTGTGCAGCGGGAACGACCTCGGACCACCAGGGGCCGCGAAAACTACCGTCTCATGGGGCCGGACACTCAGGGTCAGGGAAAAATCCAATATATATCTGGTGATATCTCGGGTGCTATTAGAGAGAGCGCAATAAACCAAAGTGCATTGTCTGCAGGAGGCACTGGCGCATGAATCTGTGCAGCGGGATCGACCTCGGACCACCAGGGGCCGCGAAAATCACCGTCTCATGGGGCCGGACTGTCAGGGTCAGGGAAAAATCCAATATATATCTGGTGATATCTCGGGTGCTATTAGAGATAGCGCAATAAACCAAAGTGCATTGTCTGCAGGAAGCCCTGGCGCGTGAATCTGTGCAGCGGGAACGACCTCGGACCACCAGGGGCCGAGAAAACCACCGTCGCATGGAGTCGGACACTCAAGGTCAGGGAAAAATCCAATACATATCTGGTGATATCTCGGGAGCTGTTAGAGATAGCGCAATAAACCAAAGTGAAATATCTGCAGGAGGCCCCGGCGTATGAATCTGTCCAGCGGGAACCACCTCGGACCGCCAGGGGCCGAGAAAACCACCGTCTCATGGGGCCGGACACTCAGGGTCGGGGAAAAATCCAATATATATCTGGTGATATCTCGGGTGCTATTAGAGATAGCGCAATAAACCAAAGTGCATTGTCTGTACGAGGCCCTGGCGCATGAATCTGTGCAGCGGGAACGACCTCGGTTCACCAGGGGCCGAGAAAACCACAGTCTCTTGGGGCCGGACACTCAGGGTCAGGGAAAAATCAAATATATATCTGGTGATATCTCGGGTGCTATTAGAGATAGCGCAATAAATCAAAGTGAATTATCTGCAGGGGGCCCTGGAGCATGAATCTGTGCAGCGGGATCGACCTCGGACCACCAGGGGCCGAGAAAACCACCGTCTCATGGAGTCGGACACTCAGGGTCAGGGAAAAATCCAATATATATATGGTGATATCTCGGGTGCAATTAGAGATAGCGCAATAAATCAAAGTGAAATATCTGCAGGGGGCCTTGGCGCATGAATCTGTGCAATGGGATCGACCTCGGACCACCAGGGGCCGAGAAAATTACAGATATTCGGAATCCGTCACCAAAGGTCATGTAAAAATCTAGCATATATCTGGCGATATCTCGGGTGCTATTAGAGATAGCGCAATAAACCAAAGTGCATTGTCTGCAGGAGGCACTGGCTCATGAATCTGTGCAGCGCGATCGACCTCGGACCACCAGGGGCCGAGAAAATCACCGTCTCATGGGGCCGGGCACTCAGGGTCAGGGAAAAATCCAATATATATCTGGTGATATCTCGGGTGCTATTAGAGATAGCGCAATAAACCAAAGTGCATTGCCTGTAGGAGGCCCTGGCGCATGAATCTGTGCAGCGGGAACGACGTCGGGCCACCAGGGGCCGAGAAAATTACAGATATTCGGAATCCGTCACCCAAGGTCATGTAAAAATCCAGCATATATCTGGTGATATCTCGGGTGCTATTACACATAGCGCAATAAACCAAAGTGAATTGTCTGCAGGAAGCCCTGGCGCATGAATATGTTCAGCGGGATCGACCTCGGACCACCAGGGGTCTAGAAAACCACCGAAACATGGGGCCGGGCACTCAGGGTCAGGGAAAAATCCAATATACATCTGGTGATATCTCGGGTGGTATTAGAGATAGCGCAATAAATCAAAGTGAATTATCTGCAGGGGGCCCTGGCGCATTAATCTGTATAGCGGGAACGACCTCGGACCACCAGGGGCCGAGAAAACCACCGTCTCATGGGGCCGGACACTCAGGGTCAGGGAAAAATCCAATATATATCTGGTGATATCTCGGGTGCTATTAGAGATAGCGCAATAAACCAAGGTGCATTGTCTGCAGGAGGCACTGGCGCATGAATCTGTACAGCGGGAACGACCTCGGACCACCAGGGGCCGAGAAAACCACCGTCGCATGGGGTCGGACACTCAGGGTCAGGGAAAAAACCAATATATATCTGGTGATATCTCGGGTGCAATTAGAGATAGCGCAATAAATCAAAGCGA
The DNA here is from genome assembly GCF_051020985.1 of Nomia melanderi. Lineage (NCBI taxonomy): Eukaryota > Metazoa > Arthropoda > Insecta > Hymenoptera > Halictidae > Nomia > Nomia melanderi. Next base: position 2,347,111 of record NW_027475130.1, read on the forward strand.
ATTATCTGCAGGGGGCCCTGGAGCATGAATCTGTGCAGCGGGATCGAGCTCGGACCACGAGGGACCGAGAAAACTATCGACACATGGGGCCGGACACTCAGGGTCGGGGAAAAATTCAATATATATCTGGTGATATCTCGGGTGCTATTAGAGATAGCGCATTAAACCAAAGTGCATTGTCTGCAGGAAGCCCTGGCGCATGAATCTGTGCAGCGGGAACGACCTCGGACCACCAGGGGCCGAGAAAACCACCGTCGCATGGAGTCGGACACTCAAGGTCAGGGAAAAATCCAATACATATCTGGTGATATCTCGGGAGCTGTTAGAGATAGCGCAATAAACCAAAGTGAAATATCTGCAGGAGGCCCCGGCGTATGAATCTGTCCAGCGGGAACCACCTCGGACCGCCAGGGGCCGAGAAAACCACCGTCTCATGGGGCCGGACACTCAGGGTCGGCGAAAAATCCAATATATATCTGGTGATATCTCGGGTGCTATTAGAGATAGCGCAATAAACCAAAGTGCATTGTCTGTACGAGGCCCTGGCGCATGAATCTGTGCAGCGGGAACGACCTCGGTTCACCAGGGGCCGAGAAAACCACAGTCTCTTGGGGCCGGACACTCAGGGTCAGGGAAAAAACCAATATATATCTGGTGATATCTCGGGTGCAATTAGAGATAGCGCAATAAATCAAAGCGAATTATCTGCAGGGGGCCCTGGAGCATGAATCTGTGCAGCGGGATCGAGCTCGGACCACGAGGGACCGAGAAAACTATCGACACATGGGGCCGGACACTCAGGGTCGGGGAAAAATTCAATATATATCTGGTGATATCTCGGGTGCTATTAGAGATAGCGCATTAAACCAAAGTGCATTGTCTGCAGGAAGCCCTGGCGCATGAATCTGTGCAGCGGGAACGACCTCGGACCACCAGGGGCCGAGAAAACCACCGTCGCATGGAGTCGGACACTCAAGGTCAGGGAAAAATCCAATACATATCTGGTGATATCTCGGGAGCTGTTAGAGATAGCGCAATAAACCAAAGTGAAATATCTGCAGGAGGCCCCGGCGTATGAATCTGTCCAGCGGGAACCACCTCGGACCGCCAGGGGCCGAGAAAACCACCGTCTCATGGGGCCGGACACTCAGGGTCGGCGAAAAATCCAATATATATCTGGTGATATCTCGGGTGCTATTAGAGATAGCGCAATAAACCAAAGTGCATTGTCTGTACGAGGCCCTGGCGCATGAATCTGTGCAGCGGGAACGACCTCGGTTCACCAGGGGCCGAGAAAACCACAGTCTCTTGGGGCCGGACACTCAGGGTCAGGGAAAAATCAAATATATATCTGGTGATATCTCGGGTGCTATTAGAGATAGCGCAATAAATCAAAGTGAATTATCTGCAGGGGGCCCTGGCGCATGAATCTGTGCAGCGGGAACGACCTCGGAACAACAGGGGCCGAGAAAACCACCGTCACATGGGGTCGGACACTCAAGGTCAGGGACAAATCCAATATATATCTGGTGATATCTCGGGTGCTATTAGAGATAGCGCAATAAATCAAAGTGAATTATTTGCAGGGGGCCCTGGCGCATGAATCTGCGCAGCGGGAACGACCTCGGACCACCAGGGGCCGAGAAAACCACCGTCTCATGGGGTCGGACACTCAGGGTCAGGGAAAAATCTAATATATATCTGGTGATATCTCGGGTGCTATCAGAGATAGCGCAATAAACCCAAGTGAATTATCTGCAGGGGGGCCTGGCGCATGAATCTGTGCAATGGGATCGGCCTCGGACCACCAGGGGCCGAGAAAATTACAGATATTCGGAATCCGTCACCAAAGGTCATGTAAAAATCTAGCATATATCTGGCGATATCTCGGGTGCTATTAGAGATAGCGCAATAAACCAAAGTGCATTGTCTGCAGGAGGCACTGGCTCATGAATCTGTGCAGCGCGATCGACCTCGGACCACCAGGGGCCGAGAAAATCACCGTCTCATGGGGCCGGACACTCAGGGTCAGGGAAAAATCCAATATATATCTGGTGATATCTCGGGTGCTATTAGAGATAGCGCAATAAACCAAAGTGCATTGCCTGTAGGAGGCCCTGGCGCATGAATCTGTGCAGCGGGAACGACGTCGGGCCACCAGGGGCCGAGAAAATTACAGATATTCGGAATCCGTCACCCAAGGTCATGTAAAAATCCAGCATATATGTGGTAATATCTCGGGTGCTATTACACATAGCGCAATAAACCAAAGTGAATTGTCTGCAGGAAGCCCTGGCGCATGAATATGTTCAGCGGGATCGACCTCGGACCACCAGGGGTCTAGAAAACCACCGAAACATGGGGCCGGGCACTCAGGGTCAGGGAAAAATCCAATATACATCTGGTGATATCTCGGGTGGTATTAGAGATAGCGCAATAAATCAAAGTGAATTATCTGCAGGGGGCCCTGGCGCATTAATCTGTATAGCGGGAACGACCTCGGACCACCAGGGGCCGAGAAAACCACCGTCTCATGGGGCCGGACACTCAGGGTCAGGGAAAAATCCAATACATATCTGGTGATATCTCGGGTGCTATTAGAGAGAGCGCAATAAACCAAAGTGCATTGTCTGCAGGAGGCACTGGCGCATGAATCTGTGCAGCGGGATCGACCTCGGACCACCAGGGGCCGCGAAAATCACCGTCTCATGGGGCCGGACACTCAGGGTCGGGGAAAAATTCAATATATATCTGGTGATATCTCGGGTGCTCTTACAGATAGCGCAATAAATCAAAGTGAATTATCTGCAGGGGGCCCTGGCGCATGAATCTGTGCAGCGGGAACGACCTCGGAACAACAGGGGCCGAGAAAACCACCGTCACATGGGGTCGGACACTCAAGGTCAGGGACAAATCCAATATATATATGGTGATATCTCGGCTGCTCTTACAGATAGCGCACTAAACCAAAGTGAATTATCTGCAGGGGGGCCTGGCGCATGAATCTGTGCAGCGGGAACGACCTCGGACCACCAGGGGACGAGAAAACCACCGTCTCATGGAGTCGGACACTCAGGGTCAGGGAAAAATCCAATATATATCTGGTGATATCTCGGGTGCAATTAGAGATAGCGCAATAAATCAAAGTGAATTATCTGCAGGGGGCCCTGGCGCATGAATCTGTGCAATGGGATCGACCTGGGACCACCAGGGGCCGAGAAAATTACAGATATTCGGAATCCGTCACCAAAGTTCATGTAAAAATCTAGCATATATCTGACGATATCTCGGGTGCTATTAGAGATAGCGCAATAAACCAAAGTGCATTGTCTGCAGGAGGCACTGGCTCATGAATCTGTGCAGCGCGATCGACCTCGGACCACCAGGGGCCGAGAAAATCACCGTCTCATGGGGCCGGACACTCAGGGTCAGGGAAAAATCCAATATATATCTGGTGATATCTCGGGTGCTATTAGAGATAGCGCAATAAATCAAAGTGAATTATCTGCAGGGGGCCCTGGCGCATTAATCTGTATAGCGGGAATGACCTCGGACCACCAGGGGCCGAGAAAACCACCGTCTCATGGGGTCGGACACTCAGGGTCAGGGAAAAATCCAATATATATCTGGTGATATCTCGGGTGCTGTTAGAGATAGCGCGATAAATCAAAGTGAATTATCTGCAGGGTGCCCTGGCGCATAAATCTGCGCAGCGGGAACGACCTCGGACCACCAGGGGCCGAGAAAACCACCGTCTCGTGTAGTCAGACACTCAGGGTCAGGGAAAAATCCAATATATATCTGGTGATATCTCGGGTGCTATTAGAGATAGCGCAATAAATCAAAGTGCATTGTCTGCAGGAGGCCCTAGCGCATGAATCTGTGCAGCGGGAACGACCTCGGACCACCAGGGGCCGAGAAAATCACCGTCTCGTAGGGCCGGACTGTCAGGGTCAGGGAAAAATACAATATATATCTGGTGATATCTCGGGTGCTATTAGAGATAGCGCAATAAATCAAAGTGCATTGTCTGCAGGAGGCCCTGGCGCATGAATCTGTGCAGCGGGATCGTCCTCGGCCGCCAGGAGCCGAGAAAACTACCGTCTCATGGGGCCGGACACTCAGGGTCAGGAAGAAATCCAATACATATCTGGTGATATCTCGGGTGCTATTAGAGAGAGCGCAATAAACCGAAGTGCATTGTCTGCAGGAGGCACTGGCGCATGAATCTGTGCAGCGGGATCGAGCTCGGACCACGAGGGACCGAGAAAACTATCGACACATGGGGCCGGACACTCAGGGTCGGGGAAAAATTCAATATATATCTGGTGATATCTCGGGTGCTCTTACAGATAGCGCACTAAACCAAAGTGAATTATCTGCATGGGACCCTGGCGCATGAATCTGTGCAGCGGGAACGACCTCGGACCACCAGGGGCCGCGAAAACTACCGTCTCATGGGGCCGGGCACTCAGGGTCAGGGAAAAATCCAATATATATCTGGTGATATCTCGGGTGCTATTAGAGAGAGCGCAATAAACCAAAGTGCATTGTCTGCAGGAGGCACTGGCGCATGAATCTGTGCAGCGGGATCGACCTCGGACCACCAGGGGCCGCGAAAATCACCGTCTCATGGGGCCGGACTGTCAGGGTCAGGGAAAAATCCAATATATATCTGGTGATATCTCGGGTGCTATTAGAGATAGCGCAATAAACCAAAGTGCATTGTCTGCAGGAAGCCCTGGCGCGTGAATCTGTGCAGCGGGAACGACCTCGGACCACCAGGGGCCGAGAAAACCACCGTCGCATGGAGTCGGACACTCAAGGTCAGGGAAAAATCCAATACATATCTGGTGATATCTCGGGAGCTGTTAGAGATAGCGCAATAAACCAAAGTGAAATATCTGCAGGAGGCCCCGTCGTATGAATCTGTCCAGCGGGAACCACCTCGGACCGCCAGGGGCCGAGAAAACCACCGTCTCATGGGGCCGGACACTCAGGGTCGGGGAAAAATCCAATATATATCTGGTGATATCTCGGGTGCTATTAGAGATAGCGCAATAAACCAAAGTGCATTGTCTGTACGAGGCCCTGGCGCATGAATCTGTGCAGCGGGAACGACCTCGGTTCACCAGGGTCCGAGAAAACCACAGTCTCTTGGGGCCGGACACTCAGGGTCAGGGAAAAATCAAATATATATCTGGTGATATCTCGGGTGCTATTAGAGATAGCGCAATAAATCAAAGTGAATTATCTGCAGGGGGCCCTGGCGCATGAATCTGTGCAGCGGGAACGACCTCGGAACAACAGGGGCCGAGAAAAACACCGTCACATGGGGTCGGACACTCAAGGTCAGGGACAAATCCAATATATATATGGTGACATCTCGGCTGCTCTTACAGATAGCGCACTAAACCAAAGTGAATTATCTGCAGGGGGGCCTGGCGCATGAATCTGTGCAGCGGGAACGACCTCGGACCACCAGGGGACGAGAAAACCACCGTCTCATGGAGTCGGACACTCAGGGTCAGGGAAAAATCCAATATATATCTGGTGATATCTCGGGTGCAATTAGAGATAGCTCAATAAATCAAAGTGAATTATCTGCAGGGGGCCCTGGCGCATGAATCTGTGCAATGGGATCGACCTCGGACCACCAGGGGCCGCGAAAATCACCGTCTCATGGGGCCGGACTGTCAGGGTCAGGGAAAAATCCAATATATATCTGGTGATATCTCGGGTGCTATTAGAGATAGCGCAATAAACCAAAGTGCATTGTCTGCAGGAGGCACTGGCTCATGAATCTGTGCAGCGCGATCGACCTCGGACCACCAGGGGCCGAGAAAATCACCGTCTCATGGGGCCGGACACTCAGGGTCAGGGAAAAATCCAATATATATCTGGTGATATCTCGGGTGCTATTAGAGATAGCGCAATAAACCAAAGTGCATTGTCTGCAGGAAGCCCTGGCGCGTGAATCTGTGCAGCGGGAACGACCTCGGACCACCAGGGGCCGAGAAAACCACCGTCGCATGGAGTCGGACACTCAAGGTCAGGGAAAAATCCAATACATATCTGGTGATATCTCGGGAGCTGTTAGAGATAGCGCAATAAACCAAAGTGAAATATCTGCAGGAGGCCCCGTCGTATGAATCTGTCCAGCGGGAACCACCTCGGACCGCCAGGGGCCGAGAAAACCACCGTCTCATGGGGCCGGACACTCAGGGTCGGGGAAAAATCCAATATATATCTGGTGATATCTCGGGTGCTATTAGAGATAGCGCAATAAACCAAAGTGCATTGTCTGTACGAGGCCCTGGCGCATGAATCTGTGCAGCGGGAACGACCTCGGTTCACCAGGGTCCGAGAAAACCACAGTCTCTTGGGGCCGGACACTCAGGGTCAGGGAAAAATCAAATATATATCTGGTGATATCTCGGGTGCTATTAGAGATAGCGCAATAAATCAAAGTGAATTATCTGCAGGGGGCCCTGGCGCATGAATCTGTGCAGCGGGAACGACCTCGGAACAACAGGGGCCGAGAAAAACACCGTCACATGGGGTCGGACACTCAAGGTCAGGGACAAATCCAATATATATATGGTGACATCTCGGCTGCTCTTACAGATAGCGCACTAAACCAAAGTGAATTATCTGCAGGGGGGCCTGGCGCATGAATCTGTGCAGCGGGAACGACCTCGGACCACCAGGGGACGAGAAAACCACCGTCTCATGGAGTCGGACACTCAGGGTCAGGGAAAAATCCAATATATATCTGGTGATATCTCGGGTGCAATTAGAGATAGCTCAATAAATCAAAGTGAATTATCTGCAGGGGGCCCTGGCGCATGAATCTGTGCAATGGGATCGACCTCGGACCACCAGGGGCCGCGAAAATCACCGTCTCATGGGGCCGGACTGTCAGGGTCAGGGAAAAATCCAATATATATCTGGTGATATCTCGGGTGCTATTAGAGATAGCGCAATAAACCAAAGTGCATTGTCTGCAGGAGGCACTGGCTCATGAATCTGTGCAGCGCGATCGACCTCGGACCACCAGGGGCCGAGAAAATCACCGTCTCATGGGGCCGGACACTCAGGGTCAGGGAAAAATCCAATATATATCTGGTGATATCTCGGGTGCTATTAGAGATAGCGCAATAAACCAAAGTGCATTGCCTGTAGGAGGCCCTGGCGCATGAATCTGTGCAGCGGGAACGACGTCGGGCCACCAGGGGCCGAGAAAATTACAGATATTCGGAATCCGTCACCCAAGGTCATGTAAAAATCCAGCATATATCTGGTGATATCTCGGGTGCTATTACACATAGCGCAATAAACCAAAGTGAATTGTCTGCAGGAAGCCCTGGCGCATGAATATGTTCAGCGGGATCGACCTCGGACCACCAGGGGTCTAGAAAACCACCGAAACGTGGGGCCGGGCACTCAGGGTCAGGGAAAAATCCAATATACATCTGGTGATATCTCGGGTGGTATTAGAGATAGCGCAATAAATCAAAGTGAATTATCTGCAGGGGGCCCTGGCGCATTAATCTGTATAGCGGGAACGACCTCGGACCACCAGGGGCCGAGAAAACCACCGTCTCATGGGGTCGGACACTCAGGGTCAGGGAAAAATCCAATATATATCTGGTGATATCTCGGGTGCTATTAGAGATAGCGCAATAAACCAAAGTGCATTGTCTGCAGGAGGCCCTGGCGCATGAATCTGTGCAGCAGGAACGACCTCGGACCACCAGGGGCCGAGAAAACCACCGTCTCGTGTAGTCAGACACTCAGGGTCAGGGAAAAATCCAATATATATCTGGTGATATCTCGGGTGCTATTAGAGATAGCGCAATAAATCAAAGTGCATTGTCTGCAGGAGGCCCTAGCGCATGAATCTGTGCAGCGGGAACGACCTCGGACCACTAGGGGCCGAGAAAATCACCGTCTCGTGGGGCCGGACTGTCAGGGTCAGGGAAAAATCCAATATATATCTGGTGATATCTCGGGTGCTATTAGAGATAGCGCAATAAATCAAAGTGCATTGTCTGCAGGAGGCCCTGGTGCATGAATCTGTGCAGCGGGATCGACCTCGGACCGCCAGGAGCCGAGAAAACTACCGTCTCATGGGGCCGGACACTCAGGGTCAGGGAAAAATCCAATACATATCTGGTGATATCTCGGGTGCTATTAGAGAGAGCGCAATAAACCAAAGTGCATTGTCTGCAGGAGGCACTGGCGCATGAATCTGTGCAGCGGGATCGACCTCGGACCACCAGGGACCGCGAAAATCACCGTCTCATGGGGCCGGACTGTCAGGGTCAGGGAAAAATCCAATACATATCTGGTGATATGTCGGGTGCTATTAGAGAGAGCGCAATAAACCAAAGTGCATTGTCTGTAGGAGGCCCTGGCGCATGAACCTGTGCAGCGGGAAGGACCTCGGAACACCAGGGGCAGAGAAAACCACCGTCTCATGGGGCCGGACACTCAGGGTCAGGGAAAAATCCAATATATATCTGGTGATATCTCGGGTGCTATTAGAGATAGCGCAATAAACCAAGGTGCATTGTCTGCAGAAGGCACTGGCGCATGAATCTGTACAGCGGGAACGACCTCGGACCACCAGGGGCCGAGAAAACCACCGTCGCATGGGGTCGGACACTCAGGGTCAGGGAAAAAACCAATATATATCTGGTGATATCTCGGGTGCAATTAGAGATAGCGCAATAAATCAAAGCGAATTATCTGCAGGGGGCCCTGGAGCATGAATCTGTGCAGCGGGATCGACCTCGGACCACCAGGGACAGGGAAATCCACCGTCTCATGGGGTCGGACACTCAGGGTCAGGGACAAATCCAATATATATCTGGTGATATCTCGGGTGCTATTAGTGATAGCGCAATAAACCCAAGTGAATTATCTGCAGGGGGGCCTGGCGCATGAATCTGTGCAGCGGGAACGACCTCGGACCACCAGGGGCCGAGAAAACCACCGTCTCATGGAGTCGGACGCTCAGGGTCAGGGAAAAATCCAATATATATCTGGTGATATCTCGGGTACAATTAGAGATAGCGCAATAAATCAAAGTGAATTATCTGCAGGGGGCCCTGGCGCATGAATCTGTGCAATGGGATCGACCTCGGACCACCAGGGGCCGAGAAAATTACAGATATTCGGAATCCGTCGCCAAAGGTCATGTAAAAATCTAGCATATATCTGGCGTTATCTCGGGTGCTATTAGAGATAGCGCAATAAACCAAAGTGCATTGTCTGCAGGAGGCACTGGCTCATGAATCTGTGCAGCGCGATCGACCTCGGACCACCAGGGGCCGAGAAAATCACCGTCTCATGGGGCCGGACACTCAGTGTCAGGGAAAAATCCAATATATATCTGGTGATATCTCGGGTGCTATTAGAGATAGCGCAATAAACCAAAGTGCATTGCCTGTAGGAGGCCCTGGCGCATGAATCTGTGCAGCGGGAACGACGTCGGGCCACCAGGGGCCGAGAAAATTACAGATATTCGGAATCCGTCACCCAAGGTCATGTAAAAATCCAGCATATATCTGGTGATATCTCGGGTGCTATTACACATAGCGCAATAAACCAAAGTGAATTGTCTGCAGGAAGCCCTGGCGCATGAATATGTTCAGCGGGATCGACCTCGGACCACCAGGGGTCTAGAAAACCACCGAAACATGGGGCCGGGCACTCAGGGTCAGGGAAAAATCCAATATACATCTGGTGATATCTCGGGTGGTATTAGAGATAGCGCAATAAATCAAAGTGAATTATCTGCAGGGGGCCCTGGCGCATTAATCTGTATAGCGGGAACGACCTCGGACCACCAGGGGCCGAGAAAACCACCGTCTCATGGGGTCGGACACTCAGGGTCAGGGAAAAATCCAATATATATCTGGTGATATCTCGGGTGCTATTAGAGATAGCGCAATAAACCAAAGTGCATTGTCTGCAGGAGGCACTGGCTCATGAATCTGTGCAGCGCGATCGACCTCGGACCACCAGGGGCCGAGAAAATCATCGTCTCATGGGGCCGGACACTCAGGGTCAGGGAAAAATCCAATATATATCTGGTGATATCTCGGGTGCTATTAGAGATAGCGCAATAAATCAAAGGGAATTATCTGCAGGGGGCCCTGGAGCATGAATCTGTGCAGCGGGATCGAGCTCGGACCACGAGGGACCGAGAAAACTATCGACACATGGGGCCGGACACTCAGGGTCGGGGAAAAATTCAATATATATCTGGTGATATCTCGGGTGCTCTTACAGATAGCGCACTAAACCAAAGTGAATTATCTGCATGGGGCCCTGGCGCATGAATCTGTGCAGCGGGAACGACCTCGGACCACCAGGGGCCGCGAAAACTACCGTCTCATGGGGCCGGACACTCAGGGTCAGGGAAAAATCCAATATATATCTGGTGATATCTCGGGTGCTATTAGAGAGAGCGCAATAAACCAAAGTGCATTGTCTGCAGGAGGCACTGGCGCATGAATCTGTGCAGCGGGATCGACCTCGGACCACCAGGGGCCGCGAAAATCACCGTCTCATGGGGCCGGACTGTCAGGGTCAGGGAAAAATCCAATATATATCTGGTGATATCTCGGGTGCTATTAGAGATAGCGCAATAAACCAAAGTGCATTGTCTGCAGGAAGCCCTGGCGCGTGAATCTGTGCAGCGGGAACGACCTCGGACCACCAGGGGCCGAGAAAACCACCGTCGCATGGAGTCGGACACTCAAGGTCAGGGAAAAATCCAATACATATCTGGTGTTATCTCGGGAGCTGTTAGAGATAGCGCAATAAATCAAAATACATTGTCTGCAGGAGGCCCTAGCGCATGAATCTGTGCAGCGGGATCGACCTCGGACCACCAGGGGCCGCGAAAATCACCGTCTCATGGGGCAGGGCACTCAGTGTCAGGGGAAAATGCAATATATATATGGTGATATCACGGGTGCTATTACAGAAAGCGCAATAAATCAATGTGCATTGTCTGTAGGAGGCCATGGCGCATGTATCTGTGCAGCGGGATCAACCTCGGACCACCAGGGGCCGAGAAAATCACCGTCCCATGGGGCCGGACTGTCTGGGTCAGGGAAAAATCCATTATATATCTGGTGATATCTCGGGTGCTATTAGAGTTAGCGCAATAAATCAAAATACATTGTCTGCAGGAGGCCCTAGCGCATGAATCTGTGCAGCGGGAACGACCTCGGACCACCAGGGTCCGAGAAAACCACCGACACATGGGGCCGGACTGTCACGGTCTGAGAAAAATCCAATATATATCTGGTGATACCTCGGGTGCTATTAGAGATAGCGCAATAAACCAAAGTGCATTGTCTGCAGGAGGCCCTGGCGCATGAATCTGTGCAGCGGGATCGCCCTCGGACCACCAGGGGTCGAGAAAATCACCGTCTCATGCGGCCGGACACTCAGGGTCAGGTGTAAATCCAATATATATATAGTGATATCTCGGGTGCTATTACAGAAAGCACAATAAATCAAAGTGCATTGTCTGTAGGAGGCCATGGCGCATGAATCTGTGCAGGAGGATCGACCTCGGACCACCAGGGGCAGAGAAAACCACCGTCTCATGGGGTCGGACACTCAGGGTCAGTGAAAAATCCAATATATATCTGGTGATATCTCGGGTGCTATTACAGATAGCGCAATAAATCAAAGTGCATTGTCTGCAGGAGGCCCTAGGGCATGAATCTGTGCAGCGGGAACGACCTCGGACCACCAGGGGCCGAGAAAATCACCGTCTCATGGGGCCGGACTCTCAGGGTCAGGGAAAAATCCGATATATATCTGGTGATATCTCGGGTGCTATTAGAGATAGCGCAATAAATCAAAGTGAATTGTCTGCAGGAAGCCCAGGCGCATGAATCTGTTCAGCGGGATCGACCTCGGACCACGAGGGACCGAGAAAACCATCGACACATGGGGCCGGACTGTCTGGGTCAGGGAAAAATCCAATATATATGTGGTGATATCTCGGATGCAATTAGAGATAGCGCAATAAACCAAAGTGAATTATCCGCAGGAGGCCCTGGCGCATGAATCTGTGCAGCGGGGACGACCTCGGACCACCGGGGGCCTAGAAAACCACAGTCTCATGGGGCCGGACACTCAGGGTCATAGGAATATCCAATATATATCTGGTGATATCTCGGGTGCTATTAGAGATAGCGCAATAAACCAAAGTGAATTATCTGCAGGGGGCCCGGGCGCATGAATCTGTGCAGCGGGAACGACCTCGGACCACCAGGGGCTGAGAAAACCACCGTCTCATGGGGCCGGACACTCAGGGTCAGGGAAAAATCCAATATATATCTGGTGATACCTCGGGTGCTATTACAGATAGCGCAATAAATCAAAGTGCATTGTCTGTAGGAGGCCCTGGCGCATGAACCTGTGCAGCGGGAACGACCTCGGACCACCAGGGGCCGAGAAAACCACCGTCTCATGGGGCCGGACACTCAGGGTCAGGGAAAAATTCAATTTATATCTGGTGATATCTCGGGTGCTATTAGAGATAGCGCAATAAACCAAAGAGATTTATCTGCAGGAGGCCCTGGCGCATGAATCTGTGCAGCGGGATCGACCTGGGACCACCAGGCGCCGAGAAAACCAGGGTCTCATGGGGCCGGACACTCAGGGTCAGGGAAAAATCCAATATATATCTGGTGATATCTCGGGTGCTATTACAGATAGCGCAATAAATCAAAGTGCATTGTCTGTAGGAGGCCCTGGCGCAAGAATCTGGCCAACGTGAACGACCTCGGACCACCAGGGGCCGAGAAAACCACCGTCTCATGGGGCCGGACACTCAGTGTCAGGGGAAAATCCAATATATATCTGGTGATATCTCGGGTGCTATTAGAGATAGCGCAATAAACCAAAGTGAATTATCTGCAGGAGGCCCTGGCGCATGAATCTGTGCAGCGGGAACGACCTCGGACCACCTGGGGCCGAGAAAACCACCGTCTCATGGGGCCGGACACTCAGGGTCAGGGAAAAATCAAATATGTATCTGGTGATATCTCGGGTGCTATTAGAGATAGCGCAATAAACCAAAGTGAATTGTCTGCAGGAGGCACTGGCTCATGAATCTGTGCAGCGCGATCGACCTCGGACCACCAGGGGCCGAGAAAATCACCGTCTCATGGGGCCGGACACTCAGGGTCAGGGAAAAATCCAATATATATCTGGTGATATCTCGGGTGCTATTAGAGATAGCGCAATAAACCAAAGTGCATTGCCTGTAGGAGGCCCTGGCGCATGAATCTGTGCAGCGGGAACGACGTCGGGCCACCAGGGGCCGAGAAAATTACAGATATTCGGAATCCGTCACCCAAGGTCATGTAAAAATCCAGCATATATCTGGTGATATCTCGGGTGCTATTACACATAGCGCAATAAACCAAAGTGAATTGTCTGCAGGAAGCCCTGGCGCATGAATATGTTCAGCGGGATCGACCTCGGACCACCAGGGGTCTAGAAAACCACCGAAACATGGGGCCGGGCACTCAGGGTCAGGGAAAAATCCAATATACATCTGGTCATATCTCGGGTGGTATTAGAGATAGCGCAATAAATCAAAGTGAATTATCTGCAGGGGGCCCTGGCGCATTAATCTGTATAGCGGGAACGACCTCGGACCACCAGGGGCCGAGAAAACCACCGTCTCATGGGGTCGGACACTCAGGGTCAGGGAAAAATCCAATATATATCTGGTGATATCTCGGGTGCTATTAGAGATAGCGCAATAAACCAAAGTGCATTGTCTGCAGGAGGCCCTGGCGCATGAATCTGTGCAGCAGGAACGACCTCGGACCACCAGGGGCCGAGAAAACCACCGTCTCGTGTAGTCAGACACTCAGGGTCAGGGAAAAATCCAATATATATCTGGTGATATCTCGGGTGCTATTAGAGATAGCGCAATAAATCAAAGTGCATTGTCTGCAGGAGGCCCTAGCGCATGAATCTGTGCAGCGGGAACGACCTCGGACCACTAGGGGCCGAGAAAATCACCGTCTCGTAGGGCCTCGACTGTCAGGGTCAGGGAAAAATCCAATATATATCTGGTGATATCTCGGGTGCTATTAGAGATAGCGCAATAAATCAAAGTGCATTGTCTGCAGGAGGCCCTGGCGCATGAATCTGTGCAGCGGGATCGACCTCGGACCGCCAGGAGCCGAGAAAACTACCGTCTCATGGGGCCGGACACTCAGGGTCAGGGAAAAATCCAATATATATCTGGTGATATCTCGGGTGCTATTAGAGATAGCGCAATAAACCCAAGTGAATTATCTGCAGGGGGGCCTGGCGCATGAATCTGTGCAGCGGGAACGACCTCGGACCACCAGGGGCCGAGAAAACCACCGTCTCATGGAGTCGGACGCTCAGGGTCAGTGAAAAATCCAATATATATCTGGTGATATCTCGGGTGCTATTACAGATAGCGCAATAAATCAAAGTGCATTGTCTGCAGGAGGCCCTAGCGCATGAATCTGTGCAGCGGGATCGACCTCGGACCACCAAGGGTCGAGAAAACCACCGATACATGGGGCCGGGCACTCAGTGTCAGGGGAAAATGCAATATATATATGGTGATATCACGGGTGCTATTACAGAAAGCGCAATAAATCAATGTGCATTGTCTGTAGGAGGCCATGGCGCATGTATCTGTGCAGCGGGATCAACCTCGGACCACCAGGGGCCGAGAAAATCACCGTCCCATGGGGCCGGACTGTCTGGGTCAGGGAAAAATCCATTATATATCTGGTGATATCTCGGGTGCTATTAGAGTTAGCGCAATAAATCAAAATACATTGTCTGCAGGAGGCCCTAGCGCATGAATCTGTGCAGCGGGAACGACCTCGGACCACCAGGGTCCGAGAAAACCACCGACACATGGGGCCGGACTGTCACGGTCTGAGAAAAATCCAATATATATCTGGTGATACCTCGGGTGCTATTAGAGATAGCGCAATAAACCAAAGTGCATTGTCTGCAGGAGGCCCTGGCGCATGAATCTGTGCAGCGGGATCGCCCTCGGACCACCAGGGGTCGAGAAAATCACCGTCTCATGCGGCCGGACACTCAGGGTCAGGTGTAAATCCAATATATATATAGTGATATCTCGGGTGCTATTACAGAAAGCGCAATAAATCAAAGTGCATTGTCTGTAGAAGGCCCTGGCGCATGAATCTGTGCAGCGGGATCGACCTCGGACCGCCAGGAGCCGAGAAAACTACCGTCTCATGGGGCCGGACACTCAGGGTCAGGGAAAAATCCAATACATATCTGGTGATATCTCGGGTGCTATTAGAGAGAGCGCAATAAACCAAAGTGCATTGTCTGCAGGAGGCACTGGCGCATGAATCTGTGCAGCGGGATCGACCTCGGACCACCAGGGGCCGCGAAAATCACCGTCTCATGGGGCCGGACTGTCAGGGTCAGGGAAAAATACAATACATATCTGGTGATATCTCGGGTGCTATTAGAGAGAGCGCAATAAACCAAAGTGCATTGTCTGTAGGAGGCCCTGGCGCATGAACCTGTGCAGCGGGAAGGACCTCGGACCACCAGGGGCAGAGAAAACCACCGTCTCATGGGGCCGGACACTCAGGGTCAGGGAAAAATCCAATATATATCTGGTGATATCTCGGGTGCTATTAGAGATAGCGCAATAAACCAAGGTGCATTGTCTGCAGGAGGCACTGGCGCATGAATCTGTACAGCGGGAACGACCTCGGACCGCCAGGGGCCGAGAAAACCACCGTCGCATGGGGTCGGACACTCAGGGTCAGGGAAAAAACCAATATATATCTGGTGATATCTCGGGTGCAATTAGAGATAGCGCAATAAATCAAAGCGAATTATCTGCAGGGGGCCCTGGAGCATGAATCTGTGCAGCGGGATCGACCTCGGACCACCAGGGACAGGGAAATCCACCGTCTCATGGGGTCGGACACTCAGGGTCAGGGACAAATCCAATATATATCTGGTGATATCTCGGGTGCTATTAGAGATAGCGCAATAAACCCAAGTGAATTATCTGCAGGGGGGCCTGGCGCATGAATCTGTGCAGCGGGAACGACCTCGGACCACCAGGGGCCGAGAAAACCACCGTCTCATGGAGTCGGACGCTCAGGGTCAGTGAAAAATCCAATATATATCTGGTGATATCTCGGGTGCTATTAGAGGTAGCGCAATAAACCAAAGTAAATTGTCTGCAGGCGGCCCTGGCGCATGATCCTGTGCAGCGGGAACGACCTCGGACCACCAGGGGCCGAGAAAACCACCGTCTCATGGGGCCGGGCACTCATGGTCAGGGGAAAATCCAGTATATATCTGGTGTTATCTCGGGTGCTATTTGAGATAGCGCAACAAATCAAAGCGCATTGTCTGTAGGAGGCCCTGGCGCATGAATCAGTGCAGCGGGATCGACCTCGGACCACCAGGGGCCGAGAAAACTACCGTCTCATGGGGCCGGACACTCAGCGTCAGGGAAAAATCCAATATATATCTGGTGATATCTCGGGTGCAATTACAGATAGCGCAATAAATCAAAGCGCATTGTCTGTAGGAGGCCCTGGCGCATGAATCTGTGCAGCGGGATCGACCTCGGACCACCAGGGGCCGAGAAAACTACCGTCTCATTGGGCCGGACACTCAGGGTCAGGGAAAAATCCTATATATATCTGGCGATATCTCGGGTGCTCTTAGAGATAGCGCAATAAACCAAAGTGAATTATCTGCAGGAAGCCCTGGCGCATGATTCTGTGCAGCGGGAACGACCTCGGACCACCAGGGCCCGAGAAAACCACCGTCTCATGAGACCGGACACTCAGGTTCAGGGGAAAATCCAATATATATCTGGTGATATCTCGGGTGCTATTAGAGATAGCGCAATAAACCAAAGTGAATTATCTGCAGGAGGCCCTGGCGCATGAATCTGTGCAGCGGGAATGAACTCGCACTACCAGGGGCCGAGAAAACCACCGTCACATGGGGCCGGACACTCATGGTCAGGGCAAAATCCAATATATACCTGGTGATATCCCGAGTGCTATTACAGATAGCGCAATAAACCAAAGTGCATTGTCTGTAGGAGGCCCTGGCGCATGAATCTGTGCAGCGGAACGACCTCGGACCACCAGCTGCCGAGAAAACCACCGTCTCATGGGGCAGGACACTCAGGGTCGGGGAAAAATCCAATATACATCTGGTGATATCTCGGGTGCAATTAGAGATAGCGCAATAAACCAAAGTGTATTATCTGCAGGAGGCCCTGGCGCATGAATCTGTGAAGCAGGAATGACCTCGGCCCTCCAGGGGCCGAGAAACTTACAGATTTTCGGTGTCCGTCACCCAAAGTCATGTAAAAATCCAGCATATATATGGTGCTTTCTCGGGTGCTATTACAGATAGCGCAATAAATCAACGTGCATTGTCTGTAGGAGGCCCTGGCGCATGAATCCGTGCAGCGGGAACGACCTCGGACCACCAGGGGCCGAGAAAACCACCGTCTCATGGGGCCGGACTGTCAGGGTCAGGGAAAAGTCCGATATATATCTGGTGATATCTCGGGTGCTATTAGAGATAGCGCAATAAATCAAAGTGCATTGTCTGTAGGAGGCACTGGCGAATGAATCTGTGCAGCAGGAACGACCTCGGACCACCAGGCGCCGAGAAAATTACAGATATTTGGAATCCGTCACCCAAAGTCATGTAAAAATCCAGCATATATCTGGTGATATATCGGGTGCTATTACAGATAGCGCAATAAATCAAAGTGCACTTTCTGTAGGAGGCCCTGGCGCTTGAATCTGTGCAGCGGGATCGACCTCGGACCACCAAGGGCCGAGAAAATCACAGTCTCATGGGGCCGGACTGTCAGGGTCAGGGAAAAATCCAATATATATCTGGTGATATCTCGGGTGCTATTAGAGATAGGGAAATAAACCAAAGTAAATTGTCTGTAGGAGGCCCTGGCGCATGAATCTGTGCAGGGTGATCGACCTCGGACCACCAGGGGCCGAGAAAACTACCGTCTCATGGGGCCGGACACTCAGGGTCAGGGAAAAATCCAATATATATCTGGTGATATCTCGGGTGCTATGAGAGATAGCGCAATAATCCAAAGTGAATTATCTGCAGGAGGCCCTGGCGCATGAATCTGTGCAGCGGGAATGAACTCGGACCACCAGGGGCCGAGAAAACCACCGTCTCATAGGGCCGGACACTCAGGGTCAGGGAAAAATCCAATATATATCTGGTGATATCTCGGGTGCTATTACAGATAGCGCAATAAATCAAAGTGCATTGTCTGTAGGAGGCCCTGGCACATGAATCTGGGCAGCGGAAACGACCTCGGACCACCAGGGGCCGAGAAAATTACAGATTTTCGGTATCCGTCACCAAATGTCATGTAAAAATCCAGCATATATCTGGTGATATCTCGGGTTCTATTACAGATAGCACCATAAATCAAAGTGCGTTGTCTGCAGGAGGCCCTCGCGCATGATTCTGTGCAGCAGGAACGACCTCGGCCCTCCAGTGGCCGAGAAACTTACAAATATTCGGTGTCCGTCACCCAAAGTCATGCAAAAATCCAGTATATATACGGTGCTTTCTCGGGTGCTATTACAGATAGCGCAATAAATCAAAGTGCATTGTCTGTAGGAGGCCCTGGCGCATGAGTCTGTTCAGCGGGAACGACCTCGGACCACCAGGGGCCGAGAAAACCACCGACACATGGGGCCGGACACTCAGGGTCAGGGGAAAATCCAGTATATATCTGGTGATATCTCGGGTGCTATTACAGATAGCGCAATAAATCAAAGTGCATTGTCTGTAGGAGACCCTGGCGCATGAATCTGGGCAGCGGGAACGACATTGGACCACCAGGGGCCGAGAAAATTATAGATTTTCGGTATCCGTCACCCAATTTCATGTAAAAATCCAGCATTTTTCTGGTGATATCTCGGGTTCTATTACAGATAGCGCGATAAATCAAAGTGCATTGTCTGCAGGAGGCCCTGGCGCATGAATCTGTGAAGCAGGAATGACCTCGGCCCTCCAGGGGCCGAGAAACTTACAGATTTTCGGTGTCCGTCACCCAAAGTCATGTAAAAATCCAGCATATATATGGTGCTTTCTCGGGTGCTATTACAGATAATGCAATAAATCAAAGTGCATTGTCTGTAGGAGGACATGGCGCATGAATCTGTGCAGCCGGATCGACCTCGGACCACCAGGAGCCGAGAAAATCACCGTCTCATGGGGCCGGACTGTCAGGGTCAGGGAAAAGTCCGATGTATATCTGGTGATATCTCGGGTGCTATTAGAGATAGCGCAATAAATCAAAGTGCATTGTCTGTAGGAGGCACTGGCGAATGAATCTGTGAAGCAGGAACTACCTCGGTCCACCAGGGGCCGAGAAAATTACAGATATTCGGAATCCGTCACCCAAGGTCATGTAAAAATCCAATATATATGTGGTGATATCTCGGGTGCTATTACAGATATCGCAATAAATCAAAGTGCATTGTCTGTAGGAGGCACTGGCCAATGAATCTCTGCAGCAGGAACTACCTCGGTCCACCAGGGGCCGAGAAAATTACAGATATACCGAATCCGTCACACAAGGTCATGTAAAACTCCAGCATATATCTGGTGATTTCTCGGGTGCTATTACAGATAGCGCAATAAACCAAAGTGAATTGTCTGCAGGAAGCCCTGGCGCATGAATCTGTTCAGCGGGATCGACCTCGGACCACCAGGGTCCGAGAAAACCACCGTCTCATGGGGTCGGACACTCAGGGTCAGAGAAAAATCCAATATATATCTGGTGATATCTCGGGTGCTATTAGAGATAGCGCAATAAATCAAAGTGCATTGTCTGTAGGAGGCACTGGCGAATGAATCTGTGCAGCAGGAACGACCTCGGACCACCAGGCGCCGAGAAAATTACAGATATTTCGAATCCGTCACCCAAAGTCATGTAAAAATCCAGCATATATCTGGTGATATATCGGGTGCTATTACAGATAGCGCAATAAATCAACGTGCATTGTCTGTAGGAGGCCCTGGCGCATGAATCCGTGCAGCGGGAACGACCTCGGACCACCAGGGGCCGAGAAAACCACCGTCTCATGGGGTCGGACTGTCAGGGTCAGGGAAAAATCCATTATATATCTGGTGATATCTCGGGTGCCATTGGAGATAGCGGAATAAACCAAAGTGAATTATCTGCAGGAGGCCCTGGCGCATGAATCTGTGCAGCGGGAACGACCTCGGTCCACCAGGGGCCGAGAAAATCACCGTCTCAAGGGGCCGGACACTCAGGGTCGGGGAAAAATCCAATATATATCTGGTGATATCTCGGGTGCTATTAGAGATAGCGCAATAAACCAAAGTGAATTGTCTGTAGGAGGCCCTGGCGCATGAATCTGAGCAGCGGGAACGACCTCGGATCACCACGAGCCGAGAAAACCACCGTCTCATGGGGCAGGACACTCAGGGTCGGGGAAAAATCCAATATACATCTGGTGATATCTCGGGTGCTATTAGAGATAGCGCAATAAACCAAAGTGTATTATCTGCAGGAAGCCCTGGCGCATGATTCTTTCAGCGGGAACGACCTCGGACCACTAGGGGCCGAGAAAACCACCGGCTAATGGGGCCGGACACTTAGGGTCAGGGGAAAATCCAATATATATCTGGTGATATCTCGGGTGCTATTAGAGATAGCGCAATAAACCAAAGTGAATTATCTGCAGGAGGCCCTGGCGCATGAATCTGTGCAGCACGAACGACATCGGACCACCAGGGGCCGAGAAAATTACAGTTTTTCGGTATCCGTCACCCAAAGTAATGTAAAAATCCAGCATATATATGGAGCTTTCTCGGGTGCTATTACAGAAAGCGCAATAAATCAAAGTGCGTTGTCTGCAGGAGGCCCTCGCGCATGATTCTGCGAAGCAGGAACGACCTCGGCCCTCCAGGGGCCGAGAAACTTACAAATATTCGGTGTCCGTCACCCAAAGTCATGCAAAAATCCAGTATATATACGGTGCTTTCTCGGGTGCTATTACAGATAGCGCAATAAATCAAAGTGCATTGTCTGTAGGAGGCCCTGGCTCATGAATCTGTGCAGCGGGAACGACCTCGGACCACCAGGGGCCGAGAAAACCACCGTCTCATGGGGCCGGACACTCATGGTCAGGGCAAAATCCAATATATACCTGGTGATATCCCGAGTGCTATTACAGATAGCGCAATAAACCAAAGTGCATTGTCTGTAGGAGGCCCTGGCGCATGAATCTGTGCAGCGGAACGACCTCGGACCACCAGCTGCCGAGAAAACCACCGTCTCATGGGGCAGGACACTCAGGGTCGGGGAAAAATCCAATATACATCTGGTGATATCTCGGGTGCTATTAGAGATAGCGCAATAAACCAAAGTGTATTATCTGCAGGAAGCCCTGGCGCATGATTCTTTCAGCGGGAACGACCTCGGACCACTAGGGGCCGAGAAAACCACCGGCTTATGGGGCCGGACACTCAGGGTCAGGGGAAAATCCAATATATATCTGGTGATATCTCGGGTGCTATTAGAGATACCGCAATAAACCAAAGTGAATTATCTGCAGGAGGCCCTGGCGCATGAATCTGTGCAGCAGGAACGACATCGGACCACCAGGGGCCGAGAAAATTACAGTTTTTCGGTATCCGTCACCCAAAGTAATGTAAAAATCCAGCATATATATGGACCTTTCTCGGGTGCTATTACAGATAGCGCAATAAATCAAAGTGCATTGTCTGTAGGAGGCCCTGGCGCATGAGTCTGTGCAGCGGGAACGACCTCGGACCACCAGGGGCCGAGAAAACCACCGACACATGGGGCCGGACACTCAGGGTCAGGGGAAAATCCAATATATATCTGGTGATATCTCGGGTTCTATTACAGATAGCGCAATAAATCAAAGTGCATTGTCTGTAGGAGACCCTGGCGCATGAATCTGGGCAGCGGGAACGACATTGGACCACCAGGGGCCGAGAAAATTATAGATTTTCGGTATCCGTCACCCAATTCCATGTAAAAATCCAGCATTTTTCTGGTGATATCTCGGGTTCTATTACAGATAGCGCGATAAATCAAAGTGCATTGTCTGCAGGAGGCCCTGGCGCATGAATCTGTGAAGCAGGAATGACCTCGGCCCTCCAGGGGCCGAGAAACTTACAGATTTTCGGTGTCCGTCACCCAAAGTCATGTAAAAATCCAGCATGTATATGGTGCTTTCTCGGGTGCTATTACAGATAGCGCAATAAATCAACGTGCATTGTCTGTAGGAGGCCCTGGCGCATGAATCCGTGCAGCGGGAACGACCTCGGACCACCAGGGGCCGAGAAAACCACCGTCTCATGGGGCCGGACTGTCAGGGTCAGGGAAAAATCCATTATATATCTGGTGATATCTCGGGTGCCATTGGAGATAGCGCAATAAACCAAAGTGAATTATCTGCAGGAGGCCCTGGCGCATGAATCTGTGCAGCGGAACGACCTCGGTCCACCAGGGGCCGAGAAAATCACCGTCTCAAGGGGCCGGACACTCAGGGTCGGGGAAAAATCCAATATACATCTGGTGATATCTCGGGTGCTATTAGAGATAGCGCAATAAACCAAAGTGTATTATCTGCAGGAAGCCCTGGCGCATGATTCTTTCAGCGGGAACGACCTCGGACCACTAGGGGCCGAGAAAACCACCGGCTTATGGGGCCGGACACTCAGGGTCAGGGGAAAATCCAATATATATCTGGTGATATCTCGGGTGCTATTAGAGATACCGCAATAAACCAAAGTGAATTATCTGCAGGAGGCCCTGGCGCATGAATCTGTGCAGCAGGAACGACATCGGACCACCAGGGGCCGAGAAAATTACAGTTTTTCGGTATCCGTCACCCAAAGTAATGTAAAAATCCAGCATATATATGGACCTTTCTCGGGTGCTATTACAGATAGCGCAATAAATCAAAGTGCATTGTCTGTAGGAGGCCCTGGCGCATGAGTCTGTGCAGCGGGAACGACCTCGGACCACCAGGGGCCGAGAAAACCACCGACACATGGGGCCGGACACTCAGGGTCAGGGGAAAATCCAATATATATCTGGTGATATCTCGGGTTCTATTACAGATAGCGCAATAAATCAAAGTGCATTGTCTGTAGGAGACCCTGGCGCATGAATCTGGGCAGCGGGAACGACATTGGACCACCAGGGGCCGAGAAAATTATAGATTTTCGGTATCCGTCACCCAATTCCATGTAAAAATCCAGCATTTTTCTGGTGATATCTCGGGTTCTATTACAGATAGCGCGATAAATCAAAGTGCATTGTCTGCAGGAGGCCCTGGCGCATGAATCTGTGAAGCAGGAATGACCTCGGCCCTCCAGGGGCCGAGAAACTTACAGATTTTCGGTGTCCGTCACCCAAAGTCATGTAAAAATCCAGCATGTATATGGTGCTTTCTCGGGTGCTATTACAGATAGCGCAATAAATCAACGTGCATTGTCTGTAGGAGGCCCTGGCGCATGAATCCGTGCAGCGGGAACGACCTCAGACCACCAGGGGCCGAGAAAACCACCGTCTCATGGGGCCGGACTGTCAGGGTCAGGGAAAAATCCATTATATATCTGGTGATATCTCGGGTGCCATTGGAGATAGCGCAATAAACCAAAGTGAATTATCTGCAGGAGGCCCTGGCGCATGAATCTGTGCAGCGGGAACGACCTCGGTCCACCAGGGGCCGAGAAAATCACCGTCTCAAGGGGCCGGACACTCAGGGTCGGGGAAAAATCCAATATATATCTGGTGATATCTTGGGTGCTATTAGAGATAGCGCAATAAACCAAAGTGAATTGTCTGTAGGAGGCCCTGGCGCATCAATCTGAGCAGCGGGAACGACCTCGGATCACCACGAGCCGAGAAAACCACCATCTTATTGGGCCGGACACTCAGGGTCAGGGGAAAATACAATATATACCTGGTGTTATCTCGGGTGCTATTACAGATAACGCAATAAATCAAAGTGCATTGTCTGTAGGAGGACATGGCGCATGAATCTGTGCAGCCGGATCGACCTCGGACCACCAGGGGCCGAGAAAATCACCGTCTCATGGGGCCGGACAGTCAGGGTTAGGGAAAAATCCGATGTATATCTGGTGATATCTCGGGTGCTATAAGAGATAGCGCAATAAATCAAAGTGCATTGTCTGTAGGAGGCACTGGCGAATGAATCTGTGCAGCAGGAACTACCTCGGACCACCAGGGGCCGAGAAAATTACAGATATTCGGAATCCGTCACCCAAGGTCATGTAAAAATCCAGCATATATATGGTGATATCTCGGGTGCTATTACAGATAGCGCAATAAATCAAAGTGCATTGACTGTAGGAGGCCCAGGCGCATGAATCTGTGCAGCGGGAACGACCTCGGACCACCAGGGGCCCAGAAAACCACCGTCTCATGGGGCCGGACTGTCAGGGTCAGGGAAAAGTCCGATATATATCTGATGATATCGCGGGTGCTATTAGAGATAGCGCAATAAACCAAAGTGAATTGTCTGCAGGAAGCCCTGGCGCATGAATCTGTTCAGCAGGATCGACCTCGGACCACCAGGGGCCGAGAAAACCACCGTCTCATGGGGTCGGACACTCAGGGTCAGAGAAAAATCCAATATATATCTGGTGATATCTCGGGTGCTATTAGAGATAGCGCAATAAATCAAAGTGCATTGTCTGTAGGAGGCACTGGCGAATGAATCTGTGCAGCAGGAACGACCTCGGACCACCAGGCGCCGAGAAAATTACAGATATTTGGAATCCGTCACCCAAGGTCATGTCAAAATCCAGCATATATCTGGTGATATATCGGGTGCTATTACAGATAGCGCGATAAATCAAAGTGCATTGTCTGCAGGAGGCCCTGGCGCATGAATCAGTGAAGCAGGAATGACCTCGGCCCTCCAGGGGCCGAGAAACTTACAGATTTTCGGTGTCCGTCACCCAAAGTCATGTAAAAATCCAGCATGTATATGGTGCTTTCTCGGGTGCTATTACAGATAGCGCAATAAATCAACGTGCATTGTCTGTAGGAGGCCCTGGCGCATGAATCCGTGCAGCGGGAACGACCTCGGACCACCAGGGGCCGAGAAAACCACCGTCTCATGGGGCCGGACTGTCAGGGTCAGGGAAAAATCCATTATATATCTGGTGATATCTCGGGTGCCATTGGAGATAGCGCAATAAACCAAAGTGAATTATCTGCAGGAGGCCCTGGCGCATGAATCTGTGCAGCGGGAACGACCTCGGTCCACCAGGCGCCGAGAAAATCACCGTCTCAAGGGGCCGGACACTCAGGGTCGGGGAAAAATCCAATATATATCTGGTGATATCTTGGGTGCTATTAGAGATAGCGCAATAAACCAAAGTGAATTGTCTGTAGGAGGCCCTGGCGCATGAATCTGAGCAGCGGGAACGACCTCGGATCACCACGAGCCGAGAAAACCACCATTTTATTGGGCCGGACACTCAGGGTCAGGGGAAAATACAATATATACCTGGTGTTATCTCGGGTGCTATTACAGATAATGCAATAAATCAAAGTGCATTGTCTGTAGGAGGACATGGCGCATGAATCTGTGCAGCCGGATCGACGTCGGACCACCAGGGGCCGAGAAAATCACCGTCTCATGGGGCCGGACAGTCAGGGTTAGGGAAAAATCCGATGTATATCTGGTGATATCTCGGGTGCTATAAGAGATAGCGCAATAAATCAAAGTGCATTGTCTGTAGGAGGCACTGGCGAAAGAATCTGTGCAGCAGGAACTACCTCGGACCACCAGGGGCCGAGAAAATTACAGATATTCGGAATCCGTCACCCAAGGTCATGTAAAAATCCAGCATATATATGGTGATATCTCGGGTGCTATTACAGATAGCGCAATAAATCAAAGTGCATTGACTGTAGGAGGCCCAGGCGCATGAATCTGTGCAGCGGGAACGACCTCGGACCACCAGGGGCCCAGAAAACCACCGTCTCATGGGGCCGGACTGTCAGGGTCAGGGAAAAGTCCGATATATATCTGGTGATATCGCGGGTGCTATTAGAGATAGCGCAATAAACCAAAGTGAATTGTCTGCAGGAAGCCCTGGCGCATGAATCTGTTCAGCAGGATCGACCTCGGACCACCAGGGGCCGAGAAAACCACCGTCTCATGGGGTCGGACACTCAGGGTCAGAGAAAAATCCAATATATATCTGGTGATATCTCGGGTGCTATTAGAGATAGCGCAATAAATCAAAGTGCATTGTCTGTAGGAGGCACTGGCGAATGAATCTGTGCAGCAGGAACGACCTCGGACCACCAGGCGCCGAGAAAATTACAGATATTTGGAATCCGTCACCCAAGGTCATGTCAAAATCCAGCATATATCTGGTGATATATCGGGTGCTATTACAGATAGCGCAATAAATCAAAGTGCACTTTCTGTAGGAGGCCCTGGCGCTTGAATCTGTGCAGCGGGATCGACCTCGGACCACCAAGGGCCGAGAAAATCACCGTCTCATGGGGCCGGTCTGTCAGGGTCAGGGAAAAATCCAATATATATCTGGTGATATCTCGGGTGCTATTAGAGATAGGGAAATAAACCAAAGTGAATTATCTATAGGAGGCCCTGGCGCATGAATCTGTGCAGCGGGAACGACCTCGGGCCACCAGGGGCCGAGAAAACTACCGTCTCCTGGGGCCGGACAATCAGGGTCAGGGAAAAATTCAATATATATCTGGTGATATCTCGGGTGCTATTAGAGATAGCGCAATAAACCAAAGTAAATTGTCTGTAGGAGGCCCTGGCGCATGAATCTGTGCAGGGGGATCGACCTCGGACCACCAGGGGCCGAGAAAACTACCGTCTCATGGGGCCGGACACTCAGGGTCAGGGAAAAATCCAATATATATCTGGTGATATCTCGGGTGCTATTAGAGATAGCGCAATAAACCAAAGTGAATTATCTGCAGGAGGCCCTGGCGCATGAATCTGTGCAGCGGGAATGAACTCGGACCACCAGGGGCCGAGAAAACCACCGTCTCATAGGGCCGGACACTCAGGATCAGGGAAAAATCCAATATATATCTGGTGATATCTCGGGTGCTATTACAGATAGCGCAATAAATCAAAGTGCATTGTCTGTAGGAGGCCCTGGCACATGAATCTGGGCAGCGGAAACGACCTCGGACCACCAGGGGCCGAGAAAATTACAGATTTTCGGTATCCGTCACCAAATGTCATGTAAAAATCCAGCATATATCTGGTGATATCTCGGGTTCTATTACAGATAGCACCATAAATCAAAGTGCGTTGTCTGCAGGAGGCCCTCGCGCATGATTCTGTGCAGCAGGAACGACCTCGGCCCTCCAGGGGCCGAGAAACTTACAAATATTCGGTGTCCGTCACCCAAAGTCATGCAAAAATCCAGTATATATACTGTGCTTTCTCGGGTGCTATTACAGATAGCGCAATAAATCAAAGTGCATTGTCTGTAGGAGGCCCTGGCTCATGAATCTGTGCAGCGGGAACGACCTCGGACCACCAGGGGCCGAGAAAACCACCGTCTCATGGGGCCGGACACTCAGGGTCAGGGCAAAATCCAATATATACCTGGTGATATCCCGAGTGCTATTACAGATAGCGCAATAAACCAAAGTGCATTGTCTGTAGGAGTCCCCGGCGCATGAATCTGTGCAGCGGAACGACCTCGGACCACCAGCTGCCGAGAAAACCACCGTCTCATGGGGCAGGACACTCAGGGTCGGGGAAAAATCCAATATACATCTGGTGATATCTCGGGTGCTGTTAGAGATAGCGCAATAAACCAAAGTGTATTATCTGCAGGAAGCCCTGGCGCATGATTCTTTCAGCGGGAACGACCTCGGACCACTAGGGGCCGAGAAAATCACCGTCTCAAGGGGCCGGACACTCAGGGTCGGGGAAAAATCCAATATATATCTGGTGATATCTCGGGTGCTATTAGAGATAGCGCAATAAACCAAAGTGAATTGTCTGTAGGAGGCCCTGGCGCATGAATCTGTGCAGCGGGAACGACCTCGGACCACCAGGGGCCCAGAAAACCACCGTCTCCTGGGGCCGGACTGTCAGGGTCAGGGAAAAGTCCGATATATATCTGGTGATATCTCGGGTGCTATTAGAGATAGCGCAATAAATCAAAGTGCATTGTCTGTAGGAGGCACTGGCGAATGAATCTGTGAAGCAGGAACTACCTCGGACCACCAGGGGCCGAGAAAATTACAGATATTCGGAATCCGTCACCCAAGGTCATGTAAAAATCCAATATATATGTGGTGATATCTCGGGTGCTATTACAGATATCGCAATAAATCAAAGTGCATTGACTGTAGGAGGCACTGGCCAATGAATCTGTGCAGCAGGAACTACCTCGGTCCACCAGGGGCCGAGAAAATTACAGATATTCCGAATCCGTCACACAAGGTCATGTAAAAATACAGCATATATCTGGTGATTTCTCGGGTGCTATTACAGATAGCGCAATAAACCAAAGTGAATTGTCTGCAGGAAGCCCTGGCGCATGAATCTGTTCAGCGGGATCGACCTCGGACCACCAGGGGCCGAGAAAACCACCGTCTCATGGGGTCGGACACTCAGGGTCAGAGAAAAATCCAATATATATCTGGTGATATCTCGGGTGCTATTAGAGATAGCGCAATAAATCAAAGTGCATTGTCTGTAGGAGGCACTGGCGAATGAATCTGTGCAGCAGGAACGACCTCGGACCACCAGGCGCCGAGAAAAATTACAGATATTTGGAATGCGTCACCCAAGGTCATGTAAAAAACCAGCATATATCTGGTGATATATCGGGTGCTATCACAGATAGCGCAATAAATCAAAGTGCACTTTCTGTAGGAGGCCCTGGCGCTTGAATCTGTGCAGCGGGATCGACCTCGGACCATCAAGGGCCGAGAAAATCACCGTTTCATGGGGCAGGACTGTCAGGGTCAGGGAAAAATCAAATATATATCTGGTGATATCTCGGGTGCTATTAGAGATAGGGAAATAAACCAAAGTGAATTATCTATAGGAGGCCCTGGCGCATGAATCTGTGCAGCGGGAACGACCTCGGGACACCAGGGGCCGAGAAAACTACCGTCTCCTGTGGCCGGACAATCAGGGTCAGGGAAAAATTCAATATATATCTGGTGATATCTCGGGTGCTATTAGAGATAGCGCAATAAACCAAAGTAAATTGTCTGTAGGAGGCCCTGGCGCATGAATCTGTGCAGGGGGATCGACCTCGGACCACCAGGGGCCGAGAAAACTACCGTCTCATGGGGCCGGACACTCAGGGTCAGGGAAAAATCCAATATATATCTGGTGATATCTCGGGTGCTATTAGAGATAGCGCAATAAACCAAAGTGAGTTATCTGCAGGAGGCCCTGGCGCATGAATCTGTGCAGCGGGAATGAACTCGGACCACCAGGGGCCGAGAAAACCACCGTCTCATAGGGCCGGACACTCAGGGTCAGGGAAAAATCCAATATATATCTGGTGATATCTCGGGTGCTATTACAGATAGCGCAATAAATCAAAGTGCATTGTCTGTAGGAGGCCCTGGCACATGAATCTGGGCAGCGGAAACGACCTCGGACCACCAGGGGCCGAGAAAATTACAGATTTTCGGTATCCGTCACGAAATGTCATGTAAAAATCCAGCATATATCTGGTGATATCTCGGGTTCTATTACAGATAGCACCATAAATCAAAGTGCGTTGTCTGCAGGAGGCCCTCGCGCATGATTCTGTGCAGCAGGAACGACCTCGGCCCTCCAGGGGCCGAGAAACTTACAGATTTTCGGTGTCCGTCACCCAAAGTCATGCAAAAATCCAGTATATATACGGTGCTTTCTCGGGTGCTATTACAGATAGCGCAATAAATCAAAGTGCATTGTCTGTAGGAGGCCCTGGCTCATGAATCTGTGCAGCGGGAAAGACCTCGGACCACCAGGGGCCGAGAAAACCACCGTCTCATGGGGCAGGACACTCAGGGTCAGGGCAAAATCCAATATATACCTGGTGATATCCCGAGTGCTATTACAGATAGCGCAATAAACCAAAGTGCATTGTCTGTAGGAGGCCCTGGCGCATGAATCTGTGCAGCGGGAATGAACTCGGACCACCAGGGGCCGAGAAAACCACCGTCTCATAGGGCCGGACACTCAGGGTCAGGGGAAAATCCAATATATATCTGGTGATATCTCGGGTGCTATTACAGATAGCGCAATAAATCAAAGTGCATTGTCTGTAGGAGACCCTGGCGCATGAATCTGGGCAGCGGGAACGACATTGGACCACCAGGGGCCGAGAAAATTATAGATTTTCGGTATCCGTCACCCAATTTGATGTAAAAATCCAGCATTTTTCTGGTGATATCTCGGGTTCTATTACAGATAGCGCGATAAATCAAAGTGCATTGTCTGCAGGAGGCCCTGGCGCATGAATCTGTGAAGCAGGAATGACCTCGGCCCTCCAGGGGCCGAGAAACTTACAGATTTTCGGTGTCCGTCACCCAAAGTCATGTAAAAATCCAGCATATATATGGTGCTTTCTCGGGTGCTATTACAGATAGCGCAATAAACCAAAGTGTATTATCTGCAGGAAGCCCTGGCGCATGATTCTTTCAGCGGGAACGACCTCGGACCACTAGGGGCCGAGAAATCCACCGGCTTATGGGGCCGGACACTCAGGGTCAGGGGAAAATCCAATATATATCTGGTGATATCTCGGGTGCTATTAGAGATTCCGCAATAAACCAATGTGAATTATCTGCAGGAGGCCCTGGCGCATGAATCTGTGCAGCAGGAACGACATCGGACCACCAGGGGCCGAGAAAATTACAGTTTTTCGGTATCCGTCACCCAAAGTAATGTAAAAATCCAGCATATATATGGAGCTTTCTCGGGTGATATTACAGATAGCGCAATAAATCAAAGTGCATTGTCTGTAGGAGACCCTGGCGCATGAATCTGGGCAGCGGGAACGACATTGGACCACCAGGGGCCGAGAAAATTATAGATTTTCGGTATCCGTCACCCAATTTGATGTAAAAATCCAGCATTTTTCTGGTGATATCTCGGGTTCTATTACAGATAGCGCGATAAATCAAAGTGCATTGTCTGCAGGAGGCCCTGGCGCATGAATCCGTGCAGCGGGAACGACCTCGGACCACCAGGGGCTGTGAAAATCACCGTCTCATGGGGCCGGACTGTCAGGGTCAGGGAAAAATCCATTATATATCTGGTGATATCTCGGGTGCCATTGGAGATAGCGCAATAAACCAAAGTGAATTATCTGCAGGAGGCCCTGGCGCATGAATCTGTGCAGCGGGAACGACCTCGGACCACCAGGGGCCGAGAAAATCACCGTCTCAAGGGGCCGGAAACTCAGGGTCGGGGAAAAATCCAATATATATCTGGTGATATCTCGGGTGCTATTTGAGATAGCGCAATAAACCAAAGTGAATTGTCTGTAGGAGGCCCTGGCGCATGAATCTGAGCAGCGGGAACGACCTCGGATCACCACGAGCCGAGAAAACCACCATCTCATTGGGCCGGAAACTCAGGGTCAGGGGAAAATACAATATATACCTGGTGTTATCTCGGGTGCTATTAGAGATAATGCAATAAATCAAAGTGCATTGTCTGTAGGAGGACATGGCGCATGAATCTGTGCAGCCGGATCGACCTCGGACCACCAGGGGCCGAGAAAATCACCGTCTCATGGGGCCGAACAGTCAGTGTTAGGGAAAAATCCGATGTATATCTGGTGATATCTCGGGTGCTATAAGAGATAGCGCAATAAATCAAAGTGCATTGTCTGTAGGAGGCACTGGCGATAGAATGTGTGCAGCAGGAACTACCTCGGACCACCAGGGGCCGAGAAAATTACAGATATTCGGAATCCGTCACACAAGGTCATGTAAAAATCCAGCATATATCAGGTGATATCTCGGGTGCTATTACAGATAGCGCAATAAATCAAAGTGCATTGACTGTAGGAGGCCCTGGCGCATGAATCTGTGCAGCGGGAACGACCTCGGACCACCAGGAGCCCAGAAAACCACCGTCTCATGGGGCCGGACTGTCAGGGTCAGGGAAAAGTCCGATATATATCTGGTGATATCTCGGGTGCTATTAGAGATAGCGCAATAAATCAAAGTGCATTGTCTGTAGGAGGCACTGGCAAATGAATCTGTGAAGCAGGAACTACCTCGGACCACCAGGGGCCGAGAAAATTACAGATATTCGGAATCCGTCACCCAAAGTCAAGCAAAAATCCAGTATATATACGGTGCTTTCTCGGGTGCTATTACAGATAGCGCAATAAATCAAAGTGCATTGTCTGTAGGAGGCCCTGGCTCATGAATCTGTGCAGCGGGAACGACCTCGGACCACCAGGGGCCGAGAAAACCACCGTCTCATAGGGCCGGACTGTCAGGGTCAGGGAAAAATCCAATATATATCTGGTGATATCTCGGGTGCTATTACAGATAGCGCAATAAACCAAGGTACATTGTCTGTAGGAGGCCCTGGCACATGAATCTGTGCAGCGGGAACGACCTCGGAACACCAGGAGCCGAGAAAATCACCGTCACATGGGGCCGGACACTCAGGGTCAGGGAAAAATCCAATATATATCTGGTGATATCTCGGGTGCTATTAGAGATAGCGCAATAAACCAAACTGAATTATCTGCAGGAGGCCCTGGCGCATGAATCTGTGCAGCGGGAATGAACTCGGACCACCAGCTGCCGAGAAAACCACCGTCTCATGGGGCAGGACACTCAGGGTCGGGGAAAAATCCAATATACATCTGGTGATATCTCGGGTGCTATTAGAGATAGCGCAATAAACCAAAGTGTATTATCTGCAGCAAGTCCTGGCGCATGATTCTTTCAGCGGGAACGACCTCGGACCACTAGGGGCCGAGAAAACCACCGGCTCATGGGGCCGGACACTCAGGGTCAGGGGAAAATCCAATATATATCTGGTGATATCTCGGGTGCTATTAGAGATAGCGCAATAAACCAAAGTGCATTGTCTGTAGGAGGCCCAGGCGCATGAGTCTGTGCACCGGGAACGACCTCGGACCACCAGGGGCCGAGAAAACCACCGACACATGGGGCCGGACACTCAGGGTCAGGGGAAAATCCAATATATATCTGGTGATATCTCGGGTGCTATTACAGATAGCGCAATAAATCAAAGTGCATTGTCTGTAGGAGACCCAGGCGCATGAATCTGGGCAGCGGGAACGACATCGGACAACCAGGGGCCGAGAAAATTATAGATTTTCGGTATCCGTCACCCAATTTCATGTAAAAATCCAGCATTTTTCTGGTGGTATCTCGGGTTCTATTACAGATAGCGCGATAAATCAAAGTGCATTGTCTGCAGGAGGCCCTGGCGCATGAATCTGCGAAGCAGGAACGACCTCGGCCCTCCAGGGGCCGAGAAACTTACAGATTTTCGGTGTCCGTCACCCAAAGTCATGTAAAAATCCAGCATATATATGGTGCTTTCTCGGGTGCTATTACAGATAGCGCAATAAATCAAAGTGCATTGTCTGTAGGAGGCCCTGGCGCATGAATCCGTGCAGCGGGAACGACCTCGGACCACCAGGGGCCGAGAAAACCACCGTCTCATGGGGCCGGACTGTCAGGGTCAGGGAAAAATCCATTATATATCTGGTGATATCTCGGGTGCCATTGGAGATGGCGCAATAAACCAAAGTGAATTATCTGCAGGAGGCCCTGGCGCATGAATCTGTGCAGCGGGAACGACCTCGGACCACCAGGGGCCGAGAAAATCACCGTCTCAAGGGGCCGGACACTGAGGGTCGGGGAAAAATCCAATATATATCTGGTGATATCTCGGGTGCTATTAGAGACAGCGCAATAAGCCAAAGTGAATTGTCTGTAGGAGGCCCTGGCGCATGAATCTGAGCAGCGGGAACGACCTCGGATCACCACGAGCCGAGAAAACCACCATCTCATTGGGCCGGACACTAAGGGTCAGGGGAAAATACAATATATTCCTGGTGTTATCTCGGGTGCTATTACAGATAATGCAATAAATCAAAGTGCATTGTCTGTAGGAGGACATGGCGCATGAATCTGTGCAGCCGGATCGACCTCGGACCACCAGGGGCCGAGAAAATCACCGTCTCATGGGGCCGGACTGTCAGGGTTAGGGAAAAATCCGATGTATATCTGGTGATATCTCGGGTGCTATAAGAGATAGCGCAATAAATCAAAGTGCATTGTCTGTAGGAGGCACTGGCAAATGAATCTGTGCAGCAGGAACTACCTCGGACCACCAGGGGCCGAGAAAATTACAGATATTCGGAATCCGTCACCCAAGGTCATGTAAAAATCCAGCATATATCTGGTGATATCTCGGGTGCTATTACAGATAGCGCAATAAATCAAAGTGCATTGACTGTAGGAGGCCCTGGCGCATGAATCTGTGCAGCGGGAACGACCTCGGACCACCAGGGGCCCAGAAAACCACCGTCTCATGGGGCCGGACTGTCAGGGTCAGGGAAAAGTCCGATATATATCTGGTGATATCTCGGGTGCTATTAGAGATAGCGCAATAAATCAAAGTGCATTGTCTGTAGGAGGCACTGGCAAATGAATCTGTGAAGCAGGAACTACCTCGGACCACCAGGGGCCGAGAAAATTACAGATATTCGGAATCCGTCACCCAAGGTCATGTAAAAATCCAACATATATCTGGTGATATCTCGGGTGCTATTACAGATAGCGCAATAAATCAAAGTGCATTGACTGTAGGAGGCCCTGGCGCATGAATCTGTGCAGCGGGAACGACCTCGGACCACCAGGGGCCCAGAAAACCACCGTCTCATGGGGCCGGACTGTCAGGGTCAGGGAAAAGTCCGATATATATCTGGTGATATCTCGGGTGCTATTAGAGATAGCGCAATAAATCAAAGTGCATTGTCTGTAGGAGGCACTGGCGAATGAATCTGTGAAGCAGGAACTACCTCGGACCACCAGGAGCCGAGAAAATTACAGATATTCGGAATCCGTCACCCAAGGTCATGTAAAAATCCAGCATATATCTGGTGATATCTCGGGTGCTATTACAGATAGCGCAATAAATCAAAGTGCATTGCCTGTAGGAGGCCCTGGAGCATGAATCTGTGCAGCGGGAACGACCTCGGACCACCAGGGGCCCAGAAAACCACCGTCTCATGGGGCCGGACTGTCAGGGTCAGGGAAAAGTCCGATATATATCTGGTGATATCTCGGGTGCTATTAGAGATAGCGCAATAAATCAAAGTGCATTGTCTGTAGGAGGCACTGGCGAATGAATCTGTGCAGCGGGATCGACCTCGGACCACGAGGGACCGAGAAAACCATCGACACATGGGGCCGGACTGTCAGGGTCAAGGAAAAATCCAATATATATCTGGTGATATCGCGGGTGCTATTAGAGATTGCGCAATAAATCAAAGTGCATTGTCTGCAGGAGGCCCTAGCGCATGAATCCGTGCGGGCGGGATCGAACTCGGACCACCAGGGGTCGAGAAAGCCACCGAAACATGGGGCCGGGCACTCAGGGCCAGGGAAAAATCCAATAAATATCTGGTGATATCTCGGGTGCTATTACAGATAGCGCAATAAATCAAAGTGCATTGTCTGCAAGAGGCCCTAGCGCATGAGTCTGTGCAGCGGGAACGACCTCGGACCACCAGGGGCCCAGAAAACCACCGTCTCATGGGGCCGGACTGTCAGGGTCAGGGAAAAGTCCGATATATATCTGGTGATATCTCGGGTGCTATTAGAGATAGCGCAATAAATCAAAGTGCATTGTCTGTAGGAGGCACTGGCGAATGAATCTGTGAAGCAGGAACTACCTCGGACCACCAGGAGCCGAGAAAATTACAGATATTCGGAATCCGTCACCCAAGGTCATGTAAAAATCCAGCATATATCTGGTGATATCTCGGGTGCTATTACAGATAGCGCAATAAATCAAAGTGCATTGCCTGTAGGAGGCCCTGGAGCATGAATCTGTGCAGCGGGAACGACCTCGGACCACCAGGGGCCCAGAAAACCACCGTCTCATGGGGCCGGACTGTCAGGGTCAGGGAAAAGTCCGATATATATCTGGTGATATCTCGGGTGCTATTAGAGATAGCGCAATAAATCAAAGTGCATTGTCTGTAGGAGGCACTGGCGAATGAATCTGTGCAGCGGGATCGACCTCGGACCACGAGGGACCGAGAAAACCATCGACACATGGGGCCGGACTGTCAGGGTCAAGGAAAAATCCAATATATATCTGGTGATATCGCGGGTGCTATTAGAGATTGCGCAATAAATCAAAGTGCATTGTCTGCAGGAGGCCCTAGCGCATGAATCCGTGCGGGCGGGATCGAACTCGGACCACCAGGGGTCGAGAAAGCCACCGAAACATGGGGCCGGGCACTCAGGGCCAGGGAAAAATCCAATAAATATCTGGTGATATCTCGGGTGCTATTACAGATAGCGCAATAAATCAAAGTGCATTGTCTGCAAGAGGCCCTAGCGCATGAGTCTGTGCAGCGGGAACGACCTCGGACCACCAGGGGCCGAGAAAACCACTGTCTCATGGGGTCGGACACTCAGGGTCAGAAAAAAATCCAATATATATCTGGTGATATCTCGGGTGCTATTACAGATAGCGCAATAAATCAAAGTGCACTGACTGTAGGAGGCCCTGGCGCTTGAATCTGTGCAGCGGGATCGACCTCGGACCACCAAGGGCCGAGAAAATCACCGTCTCATGGGGCCGGACTGTCAGGGTCAGGGAAAAGTCCGATATATATCTGGTGATATCTCGGGTGCTATTAGAGATAGCGCAATAAATCAAAGTGCATTGTCTGTAGGAGGCACGGGCGCATGAATCTGTTCAGCGGGATCGACCTCGGACCACCAGGGGCCGAGAAAACCACCGTCTCATGGGGTCGGACACTCAGGGTCAGAGAAAAATCCAATATATATCTGGTGATATCTCGGGTGCTATTACAGATAGCGCAATAAATCAAAGTGCATTGACTGTAGGAGGCCCGGGCGCATGAATCTGTGCAGCAGGAACGACCTGGGACCACCAGGGGCCCAGAAAACCACCGTCTCATGGGGCCGGACTGTCAGGGTCAGGGAAAAGTCCGATATATATCTGGTGATATCTCGGGTGCTATTAGAGATAGCGCAATAAATCAAAGTGCATTGTCTGTAGGAGGCACTGGCGAATGCATCTGTGCAGCAGGAACTACCTCGGTCCACTAGGGGCCGAGAAAATTACAGATATTCCGAATCCGTCACCCAAGGTCATGTAAAAATCCAGCATATATCTGGTGATATATCGGGTGCTATTACAGATAGCGCAATGAATCAAAG
The DNA here is from genome assembly GCF_051020985.1 of Nomia melanderi. Classification (NCBI taxonomy): domain Eukaryota; kingdom Metazoa; phylum Arthropoda; class Insecta; order Hymenoptera; family Halictidae; genus Nomia; species Nomia melanderi. The sequence continues at coordinate 2,384,726 of NW_027475130.1, forward strand.
TGCACTTTCTGTAGGAGGCCCTGGCGCTTGAATCTGTGCAGCGGGATCGACCTCGGACCACCAAGGGCCGAGAAAATCACCGTCTCATGGGGCCGGACTGTCAGGGTCAGGGAAAAATCCAATATATATCTGGTGATATCTCGGGTGCAATTAGAGATAGGGAAATAAACCAAAGTGAATTATCTATAGGAGGCCCTGGCGCATGAATCTGTGCAGCGGGAACGACCTCGGACCACCATGGGCCGATAAAACCACCGTCTCATGGGGCCGGACACTCAGGGTCAGGGGAAAATACAATATATACCTGGTGATATCTCGGGTGCTATTACAGATAGCGCAATAGATCAAAGTGCATTGTCTGTAGGAGGCCATGGCGCATGAATCTGTGCAGCGGGATCGACCTCGGACCACCAGGGGACGAGAAAACCACCGTCTCATGGGGTCGGACACTCAGGGTCAGAAAAAAATCCAATATATATCTGGTGATATCTCGGGTGCTATTACAGATAGCGCAATAAATCAAAGTGCATTGTCTGTAGGAGGGCCTGGCGGATGAATCTGTTCAGCGGGATCGACCTCGGACCACCAGGGCCCGAGAAAACCACCGTCTCATGGGGCCGGACACTCAGGGTCAGGGGAAAATACAATATATACCTGGTGATATCTCGGGTGCTATTACAGATAGCGCAATAAATCAAAGTGCATTGTCTGTAGGAGGCCATGGCGCATGAATCTGTGCAGCGGGATCGACCTCGGACCACCAGGGGACGAGAAAACCACCGTCTCATGGGGTCGGACACTCAGGGTCAGAAAAAAATCCAATATATATCTTGTGATATCTCGGGTGCTATTACAGATAGCGCAATAAATCAAAGTGCATTGTCTGTAGGAGGGCCTGGCGGATGAATCTGTGCAGCGGGATCGACCTCGGACCACCAGGGGCCGAGAAAATCACCGTCTCATGGGGCCGGACTGTCAGGGTCAGGGAAAAATCCAATATATATCTGGTGATATCTCGGGTGCTATTCGAGATAGCTATTACAGATAGCGCAATAAATCAAAGTGCATTGTCTGTAGGAGGCCCTGTCGCATGAATCTGTGCAGCGGGAACGACCTCGGACCACCAGGGGCCCAGAAAACCACCGTCTCATGGGGCCGGACTGTCAGGGTTACGGAAACATCCAATATATATCTGGTGATATCTCCTGTGCTATTAGAGATAGAGAAATAAATCAAAGTGCATTGTCTGCAGGAGGCCCTAGCGCATAAATCCGTGCGGGCGGGATCGCCCTCGGACCACCAGGGGTCGAGAAAACCACCGAAACATGGGGCCGGGCACTCAGGGCCAGGGAAAAATCCAGCATATATCTGGTGATATCTCTGGTGCTATTAGAGATAGCGAAATAAATCAAAGTACATTGTCTGTAGGAGGCCCTGGCGCATGAATCTGTGCAGCAGGAACGATCTCGGAGCACGATGGACCGAGAAAAACCAACGACACATGGGGCCGGACTGTCAGGGTCAGGGAAAAATACAATATATATCTGGTGATATCTCGGGTGCTATTAGAGATAGCGCAATAAACCAAAGTGCATTATCTGCAGGGGGCCCTGGCGCATGAATCCGTGCGGGCGGGCTCGACCTCGGACCACCAGGGGTCGAGAAAATCACCGAAACATGGGGCCTGGCACTCAGGGCCAGGGAAAAATCCAATATATATCTGGTGATATCTCGGGTGCTATTAGAGATAGCGCAATAAATCAAAGTGCATTGTCTGCAGGAGGCCTTAGCGCATGAATCTGCGCAGCGGGAACGACCTCGGACCACCTGGGGCCGAGAAAACCACCGTCTCATGCGGCCGGACACTCAGGGTCAGGGGAAAATCCAATATATATATGGTGATATCTCGGGTGCTATTACAGATAGTGCAATAAATCAAAGTGCATTGTCTGTAGGAGACCCTGGCGCATGAATCTGTGCAGCGGGATCGACCTAGAACCACCAGGGGCCGAGAAAATCACCGTCTCATGGAGCCGGACTGTCAGGGTCACGGAAAAATCCAATATATATCTGGCGATATCTCGGGTGCTATTAGAGATAGCGCAATATACCAACGTGAATTGTCTGTAGGAGGCCCTGGCGCATGAATCTGTGCAGCGGGAACTACCTCCGACCACCAGGGGCCGAGAAAATTACAGATATTCGGAATCCGTCACCCAAGGTCATGTAAAAATCCATGACATATCTGGTGATATCTTCGGTGCTATTATAGATAGCGCAATAAACCAAAGTGAATTGTCTGCAGGAAGCCTTGGCGCATGAATCTGTTCAGCGTGATCGTCCTCGGACCACCAGGGGTCGAGAAAACCTCCGAAACATGGGGCCGGACACTCAGGGTCGGGGTTAATCCAATATATATATGGTGATATCTCGGGTGCTATTACAGATAGCGCAATAAACCAAAGTGAATTATCTGCAGGAGGCCCTGGCGCATGAATTTGTGCAGGGGGAACGACCTCGGACCACCAGGGCCCGAGAAAACCACCGTCTCATGGTGTCGGACACTCGGGGTCAGGGAAAAATCCAATATATATCTGGCGATATCTCGGGTGCTATTAGAGATAGCGCAATAAACCAACGTGCATTGTCTGCAGCAGGCCCTGGCGCATGAATCTGTGCAGCGGGATCGACCTCGGACCACCAGGGGCCGAGAAAACCAGCGTCTCATGGGGTCGGACACTCAGGGTCAGGGAAAAATCCAATATATATCTGGTGATATCTCGGGTGCTATTAGAGATAGCGCAATAAATCAAAGTGAATTGTCTGTAGGAGGCCCTGGCGCATGAATCTGTGCAGCGTTATCGACCTCGGACCACCAGGGAACGAGAAAATCACAGTCTCATGGGGCCGGACTGTCAGGGTCAGGGAAAAATCCAATATATATCTGGCGATATCTCGGGTGCTATTAGAGATAGCGCAATAAACCAAAGTGCATTGTCTGCAGCAGGCCCTGGCGCATGAATCTGTGCAGCGGAATCGACCTCGGACCACGAGGGACCGAGAAAACCATCGACACATGGGGCAGGACTGTCAGGGTCAACGAAAAATCCAATATATATCTGGTGATATCTCGGGTGCTATTAGAGATAGCGCAATAAACCAAAGTGCATTGTCTGCAGCAGGCCCTGGCGCATGAATCTGTGCAGCAGGATCGACCACGGACCACCAGGCGCCGAGAAAACCACCGACACATCGGGCCGGACTGTCAGGGTCAACGAAAAATCCAATATATATCTGGTGATATCTCGGGTGCTATTACAGATAGCGATATAAATCAAAGTGCATTGTCTGCAGCATGCCCTGGCGCAGGAATCTGTGCAGCGGGATCAACCTCGGACCACCAGGGGCCGAGAAAACCAGCGTCTCATGGGGTCGGACACTCAGGGTCACGGAAAAATCCAATATATATCTGGTGATATCTCGGGTGCTATTACAGATAGCGCAATAAATCAAAGTGAATTGTCTGCAGGAGGCCCTGGCGCATGAATCTGTGCAGCGGGATCGACCTCGGACCACCAGGGGCCGAGAAAATCACCGTCTCATGGGGCCGGACTGTCAGGGTCAGGGAAAAATCCAATATATATCTGGTGATATCTCGGGTGCTATTCGAGATAGCTATTACAGATAGCGCAATAAATCAAAGTGCATTGTCTGTAGGAGGCCCTGGCGCATGAATCTGTGCAGCGGGAACGACCTCGGACCACCAGGCGCCCAGAAAACCACCGTCTCATGGGGCCGGACTGTCAGGGTTACGGAAACATCCAATATATATCTGGTGATATCTCCTGTGCTATTAGAGATAGAGAAATAAATCAAAGTGCATTGTCTGCAGGAGGCCCTAGCGCATAAATCCGTGCGGGCGGGATCGACCTCGGACCACCAGGGGTCGAGAAAACCACCGAAACATGGGGCCGGGCACTCAGGGCCAGGGAAAAATCCAGCATATATCTGGTGATATCTCTGGTGCTATTAGAGATAGTGAAATAAATCAAAGTACATTGTCTGTAGGAGGCCCTGGCGCATGAATCTGTGCAGCAGGAACGATCTCGGAGCACGATGGACCGAGAAAAACCAACGACACATGGGGCCGGACTGTCAGGGTCAGGGAAAAATACAATATATATCTGGTGATATCTCGGGTGCTATTAGAGATAGCGCAATAAACCAAAGTGCATTATCTGCAGGGGGCCCTGGCGCATGAATCCGTGCGGGCGGGCTCGACCTCGGACCACCAGGGGTCGGGAAAATCACCGAAACATGGGGCCGGGCACTCAGGGCCAGGGAAAAATCCAATATATATCTGGTGATATCTCGGGTGCTATTAGAGATAGCGCAATAAATCAAAGTGCATTGTCTGCAGGAGGCCCTGGCGCATGAATCTGTGGAGCGGGAACGATCACGGACCACCAGGGGCCGAGAAAATCACCGTCTAATGGGATCGGACACTCAGGGTCAGGGAAAAATCCAATATATATCTGGTGATATCTCGGGTGCTATTACAGATAGCGCAATAAATCAAAGTGCATTGTCTGCAGGAGGCCTTAGCGCATGAATCTGTTCAGCGGGAACGACCTCGGACCACCTGGGGCCGAGAAAACCACCGTCTCATGCGGCCGGACACTCAGGGTCAGGGGAAAATCCAATATATATATGGTGATATCTCGGGTGCTATTACAGATAGTGCAATAAATCAAAGTGCATTGTCTGTAGGAGACCCTGGCGCATGAATCTGTGCAGCGGGATCGACCTAGAACCACCAGGGGCCGAGAAAATCACCGTCTCATGGAGCCGGACTGTCAGGGTCAGGGAAAAATCCAATATATATCTGGTGATATCTACGGTGCTATTATAGATAGCGCAATAAACCAAAGTGAATTGTCTGCAGGAAGCCTTGGCGCATGAGTCTGTTCAGCGTGATCGTCCTCGGACCACCAGGGGTCGAGAAAACCTCCGAACCATGGGGCCGGACACTCAGGGTCGTGGTTAATCCAATATATATATGGTGATATCTCGGGTGCTATTACAGATAGCGCAATAAACCAAAGTGAATTATCTGCAGGAGGCCCTGGCGCATGAATTTGTGCAGGGGGAACGACCTCGGACCACCAGGGCCCGAGAAAACCACCGTCTCATGGTGTCGGACACTCGGGGTCAGGGAAAAATCCAATATATATCTGGCGATATCTCGGGTGCTATTAGAGATAGCGCAATAAACCAACGTGCATTGTCTGCAGCAGGCCCTGGCGCATGAATCTGTGCAGCGTTATCGACCTCGGACCACCAGGGAACGAGAAAATCACAGTCTCATGGGGCCGGACTGTCAGGGTCAGGGAAAAATCCAATATATATCTGGCGATATCTCGGGTGCTATTAGAGATAGCGCAATAAACCAAAGTGCATTGTCTGCAGCAGGCCCTGGCGCATGAATCTGTGCAGCGGAATCGACCTCGGACCACGAGGGACCGAGAAAACCATCGACACATGGGGCAGGACTGTCAGGGTCAACGAAAAATCCAATATATATCTGGTGATATCTCGGGTGCTATTAGAGATAGCGCAATAAACCAAAGTGCATTGTCTGCAGCAGGCCCTGGCGCATGAATCTGTGCAGCAGGATCGACCACGGACCACCAGGCGCCGAGAAAACCACCGACACATCGGGCCGGACTGTCAGGGTCAACGAAAAATCCAATATATATCTGGCGATATCTCGGGTGCTATTAGAGATAGCGCAATAAACCAACGTGCATTGTCTGCAGCAGGCCCTGGCGCATGAATCTGTGCAGCGTTATCGACCTCGGACCACCAGGGAACGAGAAAATCACAGTCTCATGGGGCCGGACTGTCAGGGTCACGGAAAAATCCAATATATATCTGGTGATATCTCGGGTGCTATTACAGATAGCGCAATAAATCAAAGTGAATTGTCTGTAGGAGGCCCTGGCGCATGAATCTGTGCAGCGTTATCGACCTCGGACCACCAGGGAACGAGAAAATCACAGTCTCATGAGGCCGGAATGTCAGGGTCAGGGAAAAATCCAATATATATCTGGTGATAAATCGGGTGCTATTACAGATAGCGCAATAAACCAAAGAGAATTGTCTGCAGGAAGCCCTGGCGCATGAATCCGTTCAGCGGGATCGACTTCGGACCACGATGGACCGAGAAAACCATCGACACATGGGGCCGGACACTCAGGGTCAGGGAAAAATCCAATATATATCTGGTGATAAATCGGGTGCTATTAGAGATAGCGCAATAAATCAAAGTGCATTGTCTGCAGGAGGCCCTAGCGCATGAATCTGTGCAGCGGGAACGACCTCGGACTGCCAGGGGCCGAGAAAATCACCGTCTCATGGTGCCGGACTGTCAGGGTCAGGGAAAAATCCAATATATATCTGGTGATACCTCGGGTGCTATTAGAGATAGCGCAATAAATCAAAGTGCATTGTCTGCAGGAGGCCCATGCGCATGAATCTTTGCAGCGGGCACGACCTCGGACCACCAGGGGCCGAGAAAACTACCGTCTCATGGTGTCGGACACTAAGATTCAGGGAAAAATCCAATATATATCTGGTGATATCTCGGGTGCTATTAGAGATAGCGCAATAAATCAAAGTGCATTGTCTGTAGGAGGCACTGGCGCATGAATCTGGGCATCGGGACGACCTTGGACCATCAGGGGCCGAGAAAACCACCGTCTCATGGGGCCGGGCTGTTAGTGTCAGGGAAAAATCCAACATATATCTGGTGATATCTCGGGTGCTATTACAGATTGCGCAATAAATCAAAGTGCATTGTCTGTAGGAGGCCCTGGCGCATGAATCTGTGCAGCGGGATCGACCTCAGACCACCAGGTGCCTAGAAAATCACCGTCTCATGGGGCCGGACTGTTAGGGTCAGGGAAAAATCCAATATATATCTGGTGATATCTCGGGTGCTATTACAGATAGCGCAATAAATAAAAGTGCATTGCCTGCAGGAGGCCCTGGCGCATGAATCTGTGCAGCGGGCACGACCTCGGTCCACCAGGGGCCGAGAAAACCACCGTCTCATGGGGCCGGACACTCAGGGACAGGGAAAAATCCAATATATATCTGGTGATATCTCGGGTGCTATTAGAGATAGCGCAATAAATCAAAGAGCATTGTCTGTAGGCGGCACTGGCGAATGAATCTGTGCAGCAGGAATGACCTCGGACAACCAGGGGCCGAGAAAATTGCAGATATTCGGAATCCGTCACCCGAGGTCATGTAAAAATCCGTCATATATCTGGTGATATCTCGGGTGCTATTGCAGATAGCGCAATAAACCAAAGTCAATTATCTGCAGGAGGCCCTGGCGCATGCATCTGTTCAGCGGGAACGACCTCGGACCATCAGGGGCAGAGAAAACAACCGTCTCATGGGGCCGGACACTCAGGGTCAGGGAAAAATCCAATATATATCTGGTGATATCTCGGGTGCTATTACAGATAGCGCAATAAGTCAAAGTGAATTATCTGCAGGAGGCCCTGGCGCATGAATCTGTGCAGCGGGAACGTCCTCGGACATCCAGGGGCCGAGACAACCACCGTCTCATGGGGCCGGACACTCAGGGTCAGGGGAAGATCCAATATATATCTGCTGATATCTCGGGTGCTATTAGAGATAGCGCAATAAACCAAAGTGAATTATCTGCAGGAGGCCCTGGCGCATGAATCTGTGCAGCGGGACCGACCTCGGACCACCAGGGTCCGAGACAACCACCGTCTCATGGGGCCGGACACTCAGGGTCAGGGAAAAATCCAATATATATCTGGTGGTATCTCGGGTGCTATTAGAGATAGCGCAGTAAACCAAAGTGAATTATCTGCAGGAGGCCCTGGCGCATGCATCTGTGCAGCGGGAACGACCTCGGACCATCAGGGGCCGAGAAAACAACCGTCTCATGGGGCCGGACACTCAGGGTCAGGGAAAAATTCAATTTATATCTGGTGATATCTCGGGTGCTATTACAGATAGCGCAATAAATCAAAGTGCTTTGTCTGTAGGAGGCCCTGGCGCATGAATCTGTGCAGCGGAAACGACCTCGTACCACCAGGGGCCGCGAAAACCGTAGTCTCATGGGGCCGGACACTCAGGGTCAGGGGAAAATCAAATATATATCTGGTGATATCTCGGGTGCTATTACAGATAGCGCGATAAATCAAAGTGCATTGTCTGTAGAAGGCCCTGGCGCATGAACCTGGCCAGCGGGAACGACCTCGGACCACCAGGGTCCGAGACAACCACCGTCTCATGGGGCCGGACGCTCAGGGTCAGGGGAAAATCCAATACATATCTGGTGATATCTCGGGTGCTATTAGAGATAGCGCCATAAACCAAAGTGAATTATCTGCAGGAGGCCCTGGCGCATGCATCTGAGCAGCGGGAACGACCTCGGACCACCAGGGGCCGAGAAAACCACAGTCTCATGGGGCCGGACACTCAGGGTCAGGGAAAAATCCAATATATATCTGGTGATATCTCGGGTGCTATTACAGATAGCGCAATAAATCATAGTGAATTATCTGCAGGAGGCCCTGGCGCATGAATCTGTGCAGCGGGAACGATCTCGGACCACCAGGGGCCGAGAAAACCACCGTCTCATGGGGCCGGACACTCAGGGTCTGGGGAAAATTTAATATATATCTGGTGATATCTCGGGTGCTATTAGAGATAGCGCAATAAACAAAAGTGCATTATCTGCAGGAGGCCCTGGCGCATGAATCTGTGCAACGGGAACTACTTCGGACCACCAGTGGCCGAGAAAACCACCGTCTCATGGGGCCGGACACTCAGGGTCGGGGAAAAATCCAATATATATCTGGTGATATCTCGGGTGCTATTACAGATAGCGCAATAAACCAAAGTGAATTATCTGCAGGAGGCCCTGGCGCATGAATCTGGGCAGCGGGAACGACCTCGGACCACCAGGGGCCGAGAAAACCACAGTCTCATGGGGCCGGACACTCAGGGTCAGGGGAAAATCCAATATATATCTGGTGATATCTCGGGAGCTGTTAGAGGTAGCGCAATAAACCAAAGTGAAATATCTGCAGGAGGCCCCGGCGCATGAATCTGTGCAGCGGGAACGACCTCGGACCACCAGGGGCCGAGAAAACCACCGTCTCATGGGGCCGGACACTCAGGGTCAGGGAAAAATCCAATATCTATCTGGTGGTATCTCCGGTGCTATTAGAGATAGCGCAATAAACAAAAGTGACTTATCTGCAGGAGGCCCTGGTGCATGCATCTGTGCAGGGGGAACGACCACGGACAATCAGGGGCCGAGAAAACAACCGTCTCATGGGGCCGGACACTCAGGGTCAGGGAAAAATCCAATATATATCTGGTGATATCTCGGGTGCTATTACAGATAGCGCAATAAATCAAAGGGCATTGTCTGTAGGAGGCCCTGGCGCATGAATCTGGGCCGCGGGAACGACCTCGGACTACCAGGGGCCGAGAAAACCACCGTCTCATGGGGCCGGACACTCAGGGTCAGGGGAAAATCCAATATATATCTGGTGATATCTCGGGAGCGGTTAGAGATAGCGCAATAAATCAAAGTGAATTATCTGCGGGGCGCCCTGGCGCATGAATCTGTGCAGCGGGATCGACCTCGGACCACGAGGGACCGAGAAAACCATCGACACATGGGGCCGGACTGTCAGGTTCAAGGAAAAATCCAATATATATCTGGTGATATCTCGGGTGCTATCAGAGATAGCGCAATAAATCAACGTGAATTGTCTACAGGAGGCCCTGGCGCATGAATGTGTGCAGCGGGAACGACCTCGGACCACCAGGGGACGAGAAAACCACCGTCTCATGGGGCCGGACTGTCAGGGTCAGGGAAAAATCCAATATATATCTGGTGATATCTCGGGTGCTATTACAGATAGCGCAATAATCCAAAGTGAATTATCCGCAGGAGGCTCTGGCGCATGAATCTGTGCAGCGGGAACGACCTCGGACCACCAGGGGCCGAGAAAACCACAGTCTCATGGGGTCGGACACTCAGTGTCTGGGGAAAATTCAATATTTATCTGGTGATATCTCGGGTGCTATTAGAGATAGCGTAATAATCCAAAGTGAATTATCTGCAGGAGGCTCTGGCGCATGAATCTGTGCAGCGGGAACGACCTCGGACCACCAGGGGCCGAGAAAACCACCGTCTCATGGGGCCGGACACTCAGGGTCAAGGAAAAATCCAATATATATCTGGTGATATCTCGGGTGCTATCAGAGATAGCGCAATAAATCAAAGTGAATTGTCTACAGGAGGCCCTGGCGCATGAATCTGTGCAGCGGGAACGACCTCGGACCACCAGGGGACGAGAAAACCACCGTCTCATGGGGCCGGACTGTCAGGGTCAGGGAAAAATCCAATATATATCTGGTGATATCTCGGGTGCTATTACAGATAGCGCAATAATCCAAAGTGAATTATCTGCAGGAGGCTCTGGCGCATGAATCTGTGCAGCGGGAACGACCTCGGACCACCAGGGGCCGAGAAAACCACAGTCTCATGGGGTCGGACACTCAGTGTCTGGGGAAAATTCAATATTTATCTGGTGATATCTCGGGTGCTATTAGAGGTAGCGTAATAATCCAAAGTGAATTATCTGCAGGAGGCTCTGGCGCATGAATCTGTGCAGCGGGATCGACCTCGGACCACGAGGGACCGAGAAAACCATCGACACATGGGGCCGGACTGTCAGGGTCAGGGAAAAATCCAATATATATCTGGTGATATCTCGGGTGCTATCAGAGATAGCGCAATAAATCAACGTGAATTGTCTACAGGAGGCCCTGGCGCATGAATGTGTGCAGCGGCAACGACCTCGGACAACCAGGGGCCGAGAAGACCACCGACACATTGGGCCGGACACTCAGGGTCAGGGAAAAATCCAATATATATCTGGTGATATCTCGGGTGCTATTAGAGATAGAGCAATAAACCAAAGTGAATTATCTGCAGGAGGCCCTGGCGCATGCATCTGTGCAGCGGGAACGACCTACGACCACCAGGGGCCGAGAAAACTACCGTCTCATGGGGTCGGACACTCAGGGTCAGGGAAAAATCCAATATATATCTGGTGATATCTCGGGTGCTATTAGAGATAGCGCAATAAACCAAAGTGAATTATCTGCAGGAGGCCCCGGCGAATGCATCTGTGCAGCGGGAACGACCTCGGACCACCAGGGGCCGAGAAAACCACCGACACATTGGGCCGCACACTCAGGGTCAGGGGAAAATCCAATATATATCTGGTGATATCTGGGTTGCTATTAGAGATAGCGCAATAAATCAATGTGCATTGTCTGCGGGAGCCCCTTGCGCATGAATCTGTGCAGCGGGAACGACCTCGGACCACCAGGGGCCGAGAAAATCACCGTCCCATGGGGCCGGGCTGTCAGGGTCAGGGAAAAATCCAATATACATCTGGTGATATCTAGGGTGCTATTAGAGATAGCGCAATAAATCAAAGTGCATTGTCGGTAGGAGGCCCTGGCGCATGAATCTGTGCAGCGGAACGACTTCGGTCCACCAGGGGGGGGGGGGGGGAGAAAACTACCGTCTCATGGGGACGGACACTCAGGGTCAGGGAACAATCCAATATATATCTGGTGATATCTCGGGTGCTATTAGGGATAGCGCAAAAAACCAAAGTGAATTGTCTGCAGGAGGCCCTGGCGCATGAATCTGTGTAGCGGGAACGACCTCGGACCAGCAGGGGCCAAGAAAACCACCGAAACATGGGGCCGGGCACTCAGGGTCAGGGAAAAATCAAATATATATGTGGTGATATCTCGGGTGCTATTAGAGATAGCGCAATAAACCAAAGTGAATTGCCTGCAGGAAGCCTTGGCGCATGAATCTGTTCAGCGGGATGGACCTCGGACCACGAGGGACCGAGAAACCCAACGACACATGGGGCCGGACTGTCAGGGTCAAGGAAAAATCCAATGTATATCTGGTGATATCGCGGGTGCTATTAGAGATAGCGCAATAAATCAAAGTGAATAATCTGCAGGGGGCCCTGGCGCATGAATCTGTGCAGCGGGAACGACCTCGGACCACCAGGGGCCGAGAAAACCACCGTCTCATGGAGTCAGACACTCAGGGTCAGGGAAAAATCCAATATATATCCGGTGATATCTCGGGTGCTATTAGAGATAGCGCAATACATCAAAGTGCATTGTCTGCAGGAGGCCCTGGCGCATGAATCTGTGCAGCAGGATCGACCTAGTACCACGAGGGACCGAGAAAACCATCGACACATGGGGCCGGACTGTCAGGGTCAGGGAAATATCCAATATATATCTGGTGATATCTCGGGTGCTATTAGAGATAGCGCAATAAATCAAAGTGCATTGTCTGCAGGAGGCACTGCCGCATGAATCTTTGCAGCAGGATCGACCTCGGACCACCAGGGGCCGAGAAAATCACCGTCCCATGGGGCCGGACTGTCAGGGTCAGGGAAAAATCCAATATATATCTGGTAATATCTTGGGTGCTATTACAGATATCGCAATAAATCAAAGTGCATTGTCTGTAGGAGGCCCTGGCGCATGAATCTGTGCAGCGGGAACGACCTCGGACCACCAGGGGCCGAGAAAACTACCGTCTCATGGGGCCGGACACTCAGGGTCAGGGAAAAATCCAATATAATTCTGGTGATATCTCGGGTGCTCTTACAGGTAGCGCACTAAACCAAAGTGAATTATCTGCAGGTGGCCCTGGCGCATGAATCTGCGCAGCGGGATCGACCTCGGACCACGAGGGACCGAGAAAACTATCGACACATGCGCCGGGACTGTCAGGGTCAAGGAAAAATCCAATATATATCTGGTGATATCTTGGGTGCTATTAGAGATAGCGCAATAAATCAAAGTGCATTGTCTGCAGGAGGCACTGCCGCATGAATCTTTGCAGCGGGATCGACCTCGGACCACCAGGGGCCGAGAAAATCACCGTCACATGGGGCCGGACTGTCAGGGTCAGGGAAAAATCCAATATATATCTGGTGATATCTCGGGTGCTATTAGAGATAGCGCAATAAATCGAAGTGCATTGTCTGCAGGAGGCCCTAGCGCATGAATCTGTGCAGCGGGAACGACCTCGGACCACCAGGGGCCGAGAAAACTACCGTCTCATGGGGCCGGACATTCAGGGTCAGGGAAAAATCCAATATATATCTGGTGATATCACGGGTGCTATTAGAGATAGCGCAATAAACCAAAGTGCATTGTCTGCAGGAGGCCCTGGCGCATGAATCTGTGCAGCGGGAACGACCTCGGACCACCAGGTGCCGAGAAAACCACCGTCTCATGGAGTCGGACACTCAGGGTCAGGGAAAAATGAAATATATATCTGGTGATATCTCGGGTGCAATTATAGATAGCGCAATAAATCAAAGTGAATTATCTGCAGGGGGCCCTGGCGCAAGAATCTGTGCAGCGGGATCGACCTCGGACCACGAGGGACCGAGAAAACTATCGACACATGGGGCCGGACACTCAGGGTCAGGGAAAAATCCAATATATATCTGGTGATATCTCGGGTGCTGTTAGAGATAGCGGAATAAATCAAAGTGCATTGTCTGTAGGAGGCCCTGGCGCATGAATCTGTGCAGCGGGAACGACCTCGGACCACCAGGGGCCGAGAAAATCACCGTCTCATGGGGCCGGACACTCGGGGTCAGGGGAAAATCCAATATATATATGCTGATATCTCGGGTGCTATTACAGATAGCGCACTAAACCAAAGTGAATTATCTGCAGGGGGCCCTGGAGCATGAATCTGTGCAGCGGGAACGACCTCGGACCACCAGGGGCCGAGAAAACCACCGTCTCATTGAGTCGGACACTCAGGGTCAGGGAAAAATCCAATATATATGCGGTGATATCTCGGGTGCTATTAGAGATAGAGCAATAAACCAAAGTGCATTGTATGCAGGAGGCCCTGGCGCTTGAATCTGTGCAGCGGGATCCACCTCGGACCACCAGGGGCCGAGAAAATCACCGTCTCATGGGGCCGGCCTGTCCGGGTCAGGGAAAAATCCAATATATATCTGGTGATACCTCGGGTGCTATTACAGATAGCGCAATAAATCAAAGTCCATTGTCTGTAGGAGGCCCTGACGCATGAATCTGTGCAGCGGGAACGACCTCGGACAACCAGGGGCCGAGAAAACCACCGTCTCATGGGGCCGGACTGTCAGGGTCAGGAAAGAATGCAGTATATATCTGGTGATATCTCGGGTGCTATTAGACATAGCGCGATGAATCAAAGTGCATTGTCTGTAGGAGGCACTGGCGCATGAATCTGTGCAATGGGATCGACCTCGGACCACCAGGGGCCGAGAAAATTACAGATATTCGGAATACATCACCCAAGGTCATGTAAAAATCTAGCATATATCTGGTGATATCTCGGGTGCTATTAGAGATAGCGCAATAAACCAAAGTGAATTGTCTGCAGGAAGCCCTGGCGCATGAATCTGTGCAGCGGGAACGACCTCGGAACAACAGGGGCCGAGAAAACCACCGTCACATGGGGTCGGACACTCAGGGTCAGGGAAAAAACCAATATATATCTGGTGATATCTCGGGTGCTATTAGAGATATCGCATTAAATCAAAGTGCATTGTCTATAGGAGGCCCTGGCAGGATGAATCCGTGCAGCGGGATCGACCTTGGACCACGAGGGACCGAGAAAACCATCGTACAAGGCTCCGGACTGTCAGGGTCAAGGAAAAATCCAATATATATCTGGTTATATCTCGGGTGCTATTAGAGATAGCGCAAAAAATCAAAGTGCATTGTCTGTAGGAGGCCCTTGCGCATGAATCTGTGCAATGGGATCGACCTCGGACCACCAGGGGCCGAGAAAATTACAGAAATTCGGAATCCGTCACCCAAGGTCATGTAAAAATCCAGCATATATCTGATGATATCTCGGGTGCTATTACAGATAGCGCAATAAACCAAAGTGAATTGTCTGCAGGAAGCCCCGGCGCAAGAATCTGTGAACCGGGAACGACCTCGGACCACCAGGGTCCGAGAAAACTACGGTCTCATGGGGCCGGACACTCAGGGTCAGGGAAAAATCCAATATATATCTGGTGATATCTCGCGTGCTCTTACAGATAGCGCAATAAATCAAAATGCGTTGTCTGTAGGAGGCCCTGGCGCATGAATCTGTGCAGCGACATCGACCTCGGACCACCAGGGGCCGAGAAAACCACCGACACATGGGGCCGGACGCTCAGGGTCAGGGAAAAATCCAATATATATCTGGTGATATCTCGGGTGCAATTAGAGATAGCGCAATAAATCAAAGAGAATTATCTGCAAGGGGCCCTGGCGCATGAATCTGTGCAGCGGGATCGACCTCGGACCACGAGGGACCGAGAAAACTATCGACACATGGGGCCGGACTGTCAGGGTCAAGGAAAAATCCAATATGTATCTGGTGATATCTCGGGTGCTATTAGAGATAGCGCAATAAATCAAAGTGCATTGTCTGTAGGAGGCCCTGGCGCATGAATCTGTGCAGCGGGAGCGACCTCGGACCACCAGGGGCCGAGAAAACCACCGTCGCATGTAGTCGGACACTCAGGGTCAGGGAAAAATCCAATATATATCTGGTGATATCTCGGGTGCAATTAGAGATAGCGCAATAAATCAAAGCGAATTATCTGCAGGGGGCTCTGGAGCATGAATCTGTGCAGCGGGATCAACCTCGGACCACGAGGGACAGAGAAAACTATCGACACATGGGGTCGGACACTCAGGGTCGGGGAAAAATTCAATATATATCTGGTGATATCTCGGGTGCTATTAGAGATAGCGTAATAAATCAAAGTGCATTGTCTGCAGGAGGCCCTGGAGCATGAATCTGTGCAGCGGGAACGACCGCGGACCACCAGGGGCGGAGAAAACCACCGCCTCATGGGGCCGGACACTCAGGGTCAGGAGAAAATCCAATATATATCTGGTGATATCTCGGGTGCTATTAGAGATAGCGCAATAAACCAAAGTCAATTATCAGCAGGGGGCCCTGGCGCATGAAGCTGTGCAGCGGGAACGACCTCGGACCACCAGGGGGCGAGAAAACCACCGTCTCATGGGGTGGACGCTCAGAGTCAGAGAAAAATCCAATATATATCTGGTGATATCTCGGGTGCTATAACAGATAGCGCAATAAATCAAAGTGCATTGTCTGTAGTTGGCCCTGGCGCATGACTCTGTGCAGCGGGAACGACCGCGGACCACCAGGGGCGGAGAAAATTACAGATATTTGGAATCCGTCACCCAAGGTCATGTAAAAATCCAGCATATATCTGGTGATATCTCGGGTGCTATTACAGATAGCGCAATAAATCAAATTGCATTTCTGTAGGAGGCCCTGGCGCATGAATCTGAGCAGCGGGATCGACCACGCACCACCAGGAGCCGAGAATATCACCGTCTCATGGTGCCGGACTGTCAGGATCAGGGAAAAATCCAATATATATCTGGTGATATCTCGGGTGCAATTAGAGATAGCGCAATAAATCAAAGAGAATTATCTGCAAGGGGCCCTGGCGCATGAATCTGTGCAGCGGGATCGACCTCGGACCACGAGGGACCGAGAAAACTATCGACACATGGGGCCGGACTGTCAGGGTCAAGGAAAAATCCAATATGTATCTGGTGATATCTCGGGTGCTATTAGAGATAGCGCAATAAATCAAAGTGCATTGTCTGTAGGAGGCCCTGGCGCATGAATCTGTGCAGCGGGAGCGACCTCGGACCACCAGGGGCCGAGAAAACCACCGTCGCATGTAGTCGGACACTCAGGGTCAGGGAAAAATCCAATATATATCTGGTGATATCTCGGGTGCAATTAGAGATAGCGCAATAAATCAAAGCGAATTATCTGCAGGGGGCTCTGGAGCATGAATCTGTGCAGCGGGATCAACCTCGGACCACGAGGGACAGAGAAAACTATCGACACATGGGGTCGGACACTCAGGGTCGGGGAAAAATTCAATATATATCTGGTGATATCTCGGGTGCTATTAGAGATAGCGTAATAAATCAAAGTGCATTGTCTGCAGGAGGCCCTGGAGCATGAATCTGTGCAGCGGGAACGACCGCGGACCACCAGGGGCGGAGAAAACCACCGCCTCATGGGGCCGGACACTCAGGGTCAGGAGAAAATCCAATATATATCTGGTGATATCTCGGGTGCTATTAGAGATAGCGCAATAAACCAAAGTCAATTATCAGCAGGGGGCCCTGGCGCATGAAGCTGTGCAGCGGGAACGACCTCGGACCACCAGGGGCCGAGAAAACCACCGTCTCATGGGGTGGACGCTCAGAGTCAGAGAAAAATCCAATATATATCTGGTGATATCTCGGGTGCTATAACAGATAGCGCAATAAATCAAAGTGCATTGTCTGTAGTTGGCCCTGGCGCATGACTCTGTGCAGCGGGAACGACCGCGGACCACCAGGGGCGGAGAAAATTACAGATATTTGGAATCCGTCACCCAAGGTCATGTAAAAATCCAGCATATATCTGGTGATATCTCGGGTGCTATTACAGATAGCGCAATAAATCAAATTGCATTTCTGTAGGAGGCCCTGGCGCATGAATCTGAGCAGCGGGATCGACCACGCACCACCAGGAGCCGAGAATATCACCGTCTCATGGTGCCGGACTGTCAGGATCAGGGAAAAATCCAATATATATCTGGTGATATCTCGGGTGCTATTAGAGATAGCGCAATAAATCAAAGTGGATTGTCTGTAGGAGGCCCTGGCTCATGAATCTGTGCAGCGGGATCGACCTCGGACCAACAGGGGCCGAGAAAATCACCGCCTCATGGGGCCGGACACTCAGGGTCAGGGAAAAATCCAATATATATCTGGTGATATCTCGGGTGCTATTAGAGGTAGCGCAATAAATCAAAGTGGATTGTCTGTAGGAGGCCCTGGCTCATGAATCTGTGCAGCGGGATCGACATCGGACCACCAGGGGCCGAGAAAATCACCGTCTCATGGGGCCGGACTGTCAGGGTCAGGGAAAAATCCAATATATATCTGGTGATATCTCGGGTGCTATTAGAGATAGCGCAATAAATCAAAGTGCATTGTCTGTAGGAGGCACTGGCGAAAGAATCTGTGCAGCAGGAACTACCTCGGACCACCAGGGGCCGAGAAAATTACAGATATTCGGAATCCGTCACCCAAGGTCATGTAAAAATCCAGCATATATCTGGTGATATCTCGGGTGCTATTAGAGATAGCGCAATAAACCAAAGTGAATTGTCTGCAGGAAGCCCTGGCGCATGAATCTGTGCAGCGGGAACGACCTCGGAACAACAGGGGCCGAGAAAACCACCCTCACATGGGGTCGGACACTCAGGGTCAGGGAAAAAACCAATAT
This sequence comes from Nomia melanderi, assembly GCF_051020985.1. Taxonomy (NCBI): domain Eukaryota; kingdom Metazoa; phylum Arthropoda; class Insecta; order Hymenoptera; family Halictidae; genus Nomia; species Nomia melanderi. The sequence continues at coordinate 2,403,258 of NW_027475130.1, forward strand.
ATATCTGGTGATATCTCGGGTGCTATTAGAGATATCGCATTAAATCAAAGTGCATTGTCTATAGGAGGCCCTGGCAGGATGAATCCGTGCAGCGGGATCGACCTTGGACCACGAGGGACCGAGAAAACCATCGTACAAGGCTCCGGACTGTCAGGGTCAAGGAAAAATCCAATATATATCTGGTTATATCTCGGGTGCTATTAGAGATAGCGCAAAAAATCAAAGTGCATTGTCTGTAGGAGGCCCTTGCGCATGAATCTGTGCAATGGGATCGACCTCGGACCACCAGGGGCCGAGAAAATTACAGAAATTCGGAATCCGTCACCAAAGGTCATGTAAAAATCCAGCATATATCTGATGATATCTCGGGTGCTATTACAGATAGCGCAATAAACCAAAGTGAATTGTCTGCAGGAAGCCCCGGCGCATGAATCTGTGAAGCGGGAACGACCTCGGACCACCAGGGTCCGAGAAAACTACGGTCTCATGGGGCCGGACACTCAGGGTCAGGGAAAAATCCAATATATATCTGGTGATATCTCGCGTGCTCTTACAGATAGCGCAATAAATCAAAGTGCGTTGTCTGTAGGAGGCCCTGGCGCATGAATCTGTGCAGCGGCATCGACCTCGGACCACCAGGGGCCGAGAAAACCACCGACACATGGGGCCGGACACTCAGGGTCAGGGAAAAATCCAATATATATCTGGTGATATCTCGGGTGCAATTAGAGATAGCGCAATAAATCAAAGAGAATTATCTGCAAGGGGCCCTGGCGCATGAATCTGTGCAGCGGGATCGACCTCGGACCACGAGCGACCGAGAAAACTATCGACACATGGGGCCGGACTGTCAGGGTCAAGGAAAAATCCAATATGTATCTGGTGATATCTCGGGTGCTATTAGAGATAGCGCAATAAATCAAAGTGCATTGTCTGTAGGAGGCCCTGGCGCATGAATCTGTGCAGCGGGAGCGACCTCGGACCACCAGGGGCCGAGAAAACCACCGTCGCATGTAGTCGGACACTCAGGGTCAGGGAAAAATCCAATATATATCTGGTGATATCTCGGGTGCAATTAGAGATAGCGCAATAAATCAAAGCGAATTATCTGCAGGGGGCTCTGGAGCATGAATCTGTGCAGCGGGATCAACCTCGGACCACGAGGGACAGAGAAAACTATCGACACATGGGGTCGGACACTCAGGGTCGGGGAAAAATTCAATATATATCTGGTGATATCTCGGGTGCTATTAGAGATAGCGCAATAAATCAAAGTGCATTGTCTGCAGGAGGCCCTGGAGCATGAATCTGTGCAGCGGGAACGACCGCGGACCACCAGGGGCGGAGAAAACCACCGTCTCATGGGGCCGGACACTCAGGGTCAGGAGAAAATCCAATATATATCTGGTGATATCTCGGGTGCTATTAGAGATAGCGCAATAAACCAAAGTCAATTATCAGCCGGGGGCCCTGGCGCATGAAGCTGTGCAGCGGGAACGACCTCGGACCACCAGGGGCCGAGAAAACCACCGTCTCATGGGGTGGACGCTCAGAGTCAGAGAAAAATCCAATATATATCTGGTGATATCTCGGGTGCTATAACAGATAGCGGCAATAAATCAAAGTGCATTGTCTGTAGTTGGCCCTGGCGCATGACTCTGTGCAGCGGGAACGACCGCGGACCACCAGGGGCGGAGAAAACTACCGTCTCATGGGGCCGGTCTGCCAGGGTCAGGGAAAAATCCACAATATATCTGGTGATATCTCGGGTTCTATTACAGATAGCGCAATAAATCAAAGTGCATTGTCTATAGGAGGCCCTGGCGGATGAATCCCTGCAGCGTGATCGACCTCGGACCACGAGGGACCGAGAAATCCATCGTACAAGGGGCCGGACTGTCAGGGTCAAGGAAAAATCCAATATATATCTGGTGATATCTCGGGTGCTATTAGAGATAGTGCAATAAGCCAAAGTGAATTATCTGTAGGAGGCCCTGGCGCATGAATCTGTGCAGCGGGATCGACCTCGGACCACCAGGGACAGGGAAATCCATCGACACATGGGGCCGGACTGTCAGGATCAGGGAAAAATCCAATATATATCTGGTGATATCTCGGGTGCTATTCCAGATAGCGCAATAAATCAAAGTGCATTGTCTGCAGGAGGCCCTGGCGCATGAATCTGTGTAGCAGGAACGACCTCGGACCACCAGGCGCCGAGAAAATTACAGATATTTGGAATCCGTCACCCAAGGTCATGTAAAAATCCAGCATATATCTGGTGATATCTCGGGTGCTATTACAGATAGCGCAATAAATCAAATTGCATTTCTGTAGGAGGCCCTGGCGCATGAATCTGAGCAGCGGGATCGACCACGCACCACCAGGAGCCGAGAATATCACCGTCTCATGGTGCCGGACTGTCAGGATCAGGGAAAAATCCAATATATATCTGGTGATATCTCGGGTGCTATTAGAGATAGCGCAATAAATCAAAGTGGATTGTCTGTAGGAGGCCCTGGCTCATGAATCTGTGCAGCGGGATCGACCTCGGACCAACAGGGGCCGAGAAAATCACCGCCTTATGGGGCCGGACACTCAGGGTCAGGGAAAAATCCAATATATATCTGGTGATATCTCGGGTGCTATTAGAGATAGCGCAATAAATCAAAGTGGATTGTCTGTAGGAGGCCCTGGCTCATGAATCTGTGCAGCGGGATCGACCTCGGACCACCAGGGGCCGAGAAAATCACCGTCTCATGGGGCCGGACTGTCAGGGTCAGGGAAAAATCCAATATATATCTGGTGATATCTCGGGTGCTATTAGAGATAGCGCAATAAATCAAAGTGCATTGTCTGTAGGAGGCACTGGCGAAAGAATCTGTGCAGCAGGAACTACCTCGGACCACCAGGGGCCGAGAAAATTACAGATATTCGGAATCCGTCACCCAAGGTCATGTAAAAATCCAGCATATATCTGGTGATATCTCGGGTGCTATTACAGATAGCGCAATAAATCAAAGTGCATTGTCTGCAGGACGCACTGCCGCATGAATCTTTGCAGCAGGATCGACCTCGGACCACCAGGGGCCGAGAAAATCACCGTCTCATGGGGCCGGACTGTCAGGGTCAGGGAAAAATCCAATATATATCCGGTGATATCTCGGGTGCTATTAGAGATAGCGCAATACATCAAAGTGCATTGTCTGCAGGAGGCCCTGGCGCATGAATCTGTGCAGCAGGATCGACCTAGTACCACGAGGGACCGAGAAAACCATCGACACATGGGGCCGGACTGTCAGGGTCAGGGAAATATCCAATATATATCTGGTGATATCTCGGGTGCTATTAGAGATAGCGCAATAAATCAAAGTGCATTGTCTGCAGGAGGCACTGCCGCATGAATCTTTGCAGCAGGATCGACCTCGGACCACCAGGGGCCGAGAAAATCACCGTCCCATGGGGCCGGACTGTCAGGGTCAGGGAAAAATCCAATATATATCTGGTGATATCTTGGGTGCTATTACAGATATCGCAATAAATCAAAGTGCATTGTCTGTAGGAGGCCCTGGCGCATGAATCTGTGCAGCGGGAACGACCTCGGACCACGAGGGGCCGAGAAAACTACCGTCTCATGGGGCCGGACACTCAGGGTCAGGGAAAAATCCAATATATATCTGGTGATATCTCGGGTGCTATTGGAGATAGCGCAATAAACCAATGTGCATTGTCTGCAGGAGGCACTGGCGCATGAATCTGTGCAGCGGGAACGACCTCGGACCACCAGGGGCCGAGAAAACCACCGTCGCATGGAGTCGGACACTCAGGGTCAGGGAAAAATCCAATATATATCTGGTGATATCTCGGGTGCAATTAGAGATAGCGCAATAAATCAAAGCGAATTATCTGCAGGGGGCCCTGGCGCATGAATCTGTGCAGCGGGATCGACCTCGGACCACGAGGGACCGAGAAAACTATCGACACATGGGGCAGGACACTCAGGGTCAGGGAAAAATTCAATATATATCTGGTGATATCTCGGGTGCTCTTACAGATAGCGCACTAAACCAAAGTGAATTATCTGCAGGGGGCCCTGGCGCATGAATCTGTGCAGCGGCAACGACCTCGGACCACCAGGGGCCGAGAAAACCACCGTCTCATGGGTTCGAACGCTCAGGGTCAGGGAAAAATCCAATATAATTCTGGTGATATCTCGGGTGCTCTTACAGGTAGCGCACTAAACCAAAGTGAATTATCTGCAGGTGGCCCTGGCGCATGAATCTGCGCAGCGGGATCGACCTCGGACCACGAGGGACCGAGAAAACTATCGACACATGCGCCGGGACTGTCAGGGTCAAGGAAAAATCCAATATATATCTGGTGATATCTTGGGTGCTATTAGAGATAGAGCAATAAATCAAAGTGCATTGTCTGCAGGAGGCACTGCCGCATGAATCTTTGCAGCGGGATCGACCTCGGACCACCAGGGGCCGAGAAAATCACCGTCACATGGGGCCGGACTGTCAGGGTCAGGGAAAAATCCAATATATATCTGGTGATATCTCGGGTGCTATTAGAGATAGCGCAATAAATCAAAGTGCATTGTCTGCAGGAGGCCCTAGCGCATGAATCTGTGCAGCGGGAACGACCTCGGACCACCAGGGGCCGAGAAAACTACCGTCTCATGGGGCCGGACATTCAGGGTCAGGGAAAAATCCAATATATATCTGGTGATATCACGGGTGCTATTAGAGATAGCGCAATAAACCAAAGTGCATTGTCTGCAGGAGGCCCTGGCGCATGAATCTGTGCAGCGGGAACGACCTCGGACCACCAGGTGCCGAGAAAACCACCGTCTCATGGAGTCGGACACTCAGGGTCAGGGAAAAATGAAATATATATCTGGTGATATCTCGGGTGCAATTATAGATAGCGCAATAAATCAAAGTGAATTATCTGCAGGGGGCCCTGGCGCAAGAATCTGTGCAGCGGGATCGACCTCGGACCACGAGGGACCGAGAAAACTATCGACACATGGGGCCGGACACTCAGGGTCAGGGAAAAATCCAATATATATCTGGTGATATCTCGGGTGCTGTTAGAGATAGCGGAATAAATCAAAGTGCATTGTCTGTAGGAGGCCCTGGCGCATGAATCTGTGCAGCGGGAACGACCTCGGACCACCAGGGGCCGAGAAAATCACCGTCTCATGGGGCCGGACACTCGGGGTCAGGGGAAATCCAATATAAATCTGGTGATATCTCGGGCGCTATTACAGATAGCGCACTAAACCAAAGTGAATTATCTGCAGGGGGCCCTGGAGCATGAATCTGTGCAGCGGGAACGACCTCGGACCACCAGGGGCCGAGAAAACCACCGTCTCATTGAGTCGGACACTCAGGGTCAGGGAAAAATCCAATATATATCTGGTGATATCTCGGGTGCAATTAGAGATAGCGCAATAAATCAAAGTCCATTATCTGTAGGAGGCCCTGACGCATGAATCTGTGCAGCGGGAACGACCTCGGACCACCAGGGGCCGAGAAAACCACCGTCGCATGTAGTCGGACACTCAGGGTCAGGGAAAAATCCAATATATATGCGGTGATATCTCGGGTGCTATTAGAGATAGAGCAATAAACCAAAGTGCATTGTATGCAGGAGGCCCTGGCGCTTGAATCTGTGCAGCGGGATCCACCTCGGACCACCAGGGGCCGAGAAAATCACCGTCTCATGGGGCCGGCCTGTCCGGGTCAGGGAAAAATCCAATATATATCTGGTGATATCTCGGGTGCTATTACAGAGAGCGCAATAAATCAAAGTCCATTGTCTGTAGGAGGCCCTGACGCATGAATCTGTGCAGCGGGAACGACCTCGGACAACCAGGGGCCGAGAAAACCACCGTCTCATGGGGCCGGACTGTCAGGGTCAGGAAAGAATGCAGTATATATCTGGTGATATCTCGGGTGCTATTAGACATAGCGCGATGAATCAAAGTGCATTGTCTGTAGGAGGCACTGGCGAATGAATCTGTGCAGCAGGAACGACCTCGGACCTCGAGGAGCCGAGAAAATTACAGATATTCGGAATCCGTCACCCAAGGTCATGTAAAAATCCAGCATATATCTGGTGATATCTCGGGTGCTATTACACATAGCGCAATAAACCAAAGTGTATTGTCTGCAGGAAGCCCTGGCACATGAATATGTTCAGCGGGATCGACCTCGGACCACCAGGGGTCTAGAAAACCACCGAAACATGGGGCCGGGCACTCAGGGTCAGGGAAAAATCCAATATATATCTGGTGATATCTCGGGCGCTATTAGAGATAGCGCAATAAATCAAAGAGAATTATCTGCAGGGGGCCCTGGCGCATGAATCTGTGCAGCGGGAACGACCTCGGACCACCAGGGGCCGAGAAAACCACCGTCACATGGGGCCGGACACTCAGGGTCAGGGAAAAATCCAATATATATCTGGTGATATCTCGGGTGCTCTTACAGATAGCGCAATAAATCAAAGTGCGTTTTCTGTAGGAGGCCCTGGCGCATGAATCTGTGCAGCGGCATCGACCTCGGACCACCAGGGGCCGAGAAAACCACCGACACACGGGGCCGGACACTCAGGGTCAGGGAAAAATCCAATATATATCTGGTGATATCTCGGGTGCAATTAGAGATAGCGCAATAAATCAAAGAGAATTATCTGCAGGGGGCCCTGGCGCATGAATCTGTGCAGCGGGATCGACCTCGGACCACGAGGGACCGAGAAAACTATCGACACATGGGGCCGGACTGTCAGGGTCAAGGAAAAATCCAATATATATCTGGTGATATCTCAGGTGCTATTAGAGATAGCGCAATAAATCAAAGTGCATTGTCTGTAGGAGGCCCGGGCGCATGAATCTGTGCTGCGGGAGCGACCTCGGACCACCAGGGGCCGAGAAAACCACCGTCGCATGTAGTCGGACACTCAGGGTCAGGGAAAAATCCAATATATATCTGGTGATATCTCGGGTGCAATTAGAGATAGCGCAATAAATCAAAGCGAATTATCTGCAGGGGGCCCTGGCGCATGAATCTGTGCAGCGGGATCGACCTCGGACCACGAGGGACAGAGAAAACTATCGACACATGGGGTCGGGCACTCAGGGTCGGGGAAAAATTCAATATATATCTGGTGATATCTCGGGTGCTCTTACAGATAGCGCACTAAACCAAAGTGAATTATCTGCATGGGGCCCTGGCGCATGAATCTGTGCAGCGGGAACGACCTCGGACCACCAGGGGCCGAGAAAACTATCGACACATGGAGTCGGACACTCAGGGTTAAGGAAAAATCCAATATATATCTGGTGATATCTCGGGTGCTATTAGAGATAGCCCAATAAATCAAAGTGCATTGTCTGCAGGAGGCCCTGGCGCATGAATCTCTGAAGCGGGAACGACCTCGGACCACCAGGGTCCGAGAAAACTACCGTCACATGGGGCCGCACAATCAGGGTCAGGGAAAAATCCAATATATATCTGGTGATATCTCGGGTGCTATTAGAGATAGCGCAATAAACCAAAGTGAATTATCAGCAGGGGGCCCTGGCGCATGAAGCTGTGCAGCGGGAACGACCTCGGACCACCAGGGGCCGAGAAAATTACAGAAATTCGGAATCCGTCACCCAAGGTCATGTAAAAATCCAGCATATATCTGGTGATATCTCGGGTGCTATTACAGATAGCGCAATAAACCAAACTGAATTGTCTGCAGGAAGCCCTGGCGCATGAATCTCTGAAGCGGGAACGACCTCGGACCACCAGGGTCCGAGAAAACTACCGTCACATGGGGCCGGACAATCAGGGTCAGGGAAAAATCCAATATATATCTGGTGATATCTCGGGTGCTCTTACAGATAGCGCAATAAATCAAAGTGCATTGTCTGTAGGAGGCTATGGCGCATGAATCTGTGCAGCGGGATCGGCCTCGGAACAACAGGGGCCGAGAAAACCAACGTCTCATGGGGTCGGACACTCAGGGTCAGGGACAAATCCAATACATATCTGGTGATATCTCGGGTGCTCTTACAGATAGCGCACTAAACGAAAGTGAATTATCTGCAGGGGGCCCTGGCGAATGAATCTGTGCAGCGGGAACGACCTCGGACCACCAGGGGCCGAGAAAACCACCGTCTCATGGAGTCGGACACTCAGGGTCAGGGAAAAATCCAATATATATCTGGTGATATCTCGGGTGCAATTAGAGATAGCACAATAAATCATAGTGAATTATCTGCAGGGGGCCCTGGCGCATGAATCTGTGCAATGGGATCGACCTCGGACCACCAGGGGCCGAGAAATTTACAGATATTCGGAATGCGTCACCCAAGGACATGTAAAAATCTAGCATATATCTGGTGATATCTCGGGTGCTATTAGAGATAGCGCAATAAACCAAAGTGAATTGTCTGCAGGAAGCCCTGGCGCATGAATCTGTGCAGCGGGAACGACCTCGGAACAACAGGGGCCGAGAAAACCACCGTCACATGGGGTCGGACACTCAGGGTCAGGGAAAATCCAATATATATCTGGTGATATCTCGGGTGCTATTAGAGATATCGCATTAAATCAAAGTGCATTGTCTATAGGAGGCCCTGGCAGGATGAATCCGTGCAGCGGGATCGACCTTGGACCACGAGGGACCGAGAAAACCATCGTACAAGGCTCCGGACTGTCAGGGTCAAGGAAAAATCCAATATATATCTGGTTATATCTCGGGTGCTATTAGAGATAGCGCAAAAAATCAAAGTGCATTGTCTGTAGGAGGCCCTTGCGCATGAATCTGTGCAATGGGATCGACCTCGGACCACCAGGGGCCGAGAAAACCACCGTCTCATGGAGTCAGACACTCAGGGTCAGGGAAAAATCCAATATATATCTGGTGATATCTCGGGTGCAATTAGAGATAGCGCAATAAATCAAAGTGAATTATCTGCAGGGGGCCCTGGCGCATGAATCTGTGCAATGGGATCGACCTCGGACCACCAGGGGCCGAGAAAATTACAGATATTCGGAATCCGTCACCCAAGGTCATGTAAAAATCCAGCATATATCTGGTGATATCTCGGGTGCTATTACACATAGCGCAATAAACCAAAGTGAATTGTCTGCAGGAAGCCCTGGCGCATGAATATGTTCAGCGGGATCGACCTCGGACCACCAGGGGTCTAGAAAACCACCGAAACATGGGGCCGGGCACTCCGGGTCAGGGAAAAATCCAATATACATCTGGTGATATCTCGGGTGGTGTTAGAGATAGCGCAATAAATCAAAGTGAATTATCTGCAGGGGGCCCTGGCGCATGAATCTGTATAGCGGGAACGACCTCGGACCACCAGGGGCCGAGAAAACCACCGTCTCATGGGGTCGGACACTCAGGGTCAGGGAAAAATCCAATATATATCTGGTGATATCTCGGGTGCTATTAGAGATAGCGCAATAAACCAAAGTGCATTGTCTGCAGGAGGCCCTGGCGCATGAATCTGTGCAGCAGGAACGACCTCGGACCACCAGGGGCCGAGAAAACCACCGTCTCGTGGAGTCAGACACTCAGGGTCAGGGAGAAATCCAATATATATCTGGTGATATCTCGGGTGCAATTAGAGATAGCGCAATAAATCAAAGCGAATTATCTGCAGGGGGCCCTGGAGCATGAGTCTGTGCAGCGGGATCGAGCTCGGACCACGTGGGACCGAGAAAACTATCGACACATGGGGCCGGACACTCAGGGTCGGGGAAAGATCCAATATATATCTGGTGATATCTCGGGTGCTATTAGAGATAGCGCAATAAACCAAAGTGCATTGTCTGCAGGAAGCCCTGGCGCATGAATCTGTGCAGCGGGAACGACCTCGGACCACCAGGGGCCGAGAAAACCGCCGTCGCATGGAGTCGGACACTCAAGGTCAGGGAAAAATCCAATACATATCTGGTGATATCTCGGGAGCTGTTAGAGATAGCGCAATAAACCAAAGTGAAATATCTGCAGGAGGCCCCGGCGTATGAATCTGTCCAGCGGGAACCACCTCGGACCGCCAGGGGCCGAGAAAACCACCGTCTCATGGGGCCGGACACTCAGTGTCGGGGAAAAATCCAATATATATCTGGTGATATCTCGGGTGCTATTAGCGATAGCGCAATAAATCAAAGTGAATTATCTGCAGGGGGCCCTGGCGCATGAATCTGTGCAGCGGGAACGACCTCGGAACAACAGGGGCCGAGAAAACCACCGTCACATGGGGTCGGACACTCAAGGTCAGGGACAAATCCAATATATATCTGGTGATATCTCTGCTGCTCTTACAGATAATGCACTAAACCAAAGTGAATTATCTGCAGGGGGCCCTGGCGCATGAATCTGTGCAGCGGGAACGACCTCGGACCACCAGGGGCCGAGAATACCACCGTCTCATGAAGTCGGTCACTCAGGGTCAGGGAAAAATCCAATATATATCTGGTGATATCTCGGGTGCAATTAGAGATATCGCAATAAATCAAAGTGAATTATCTGCAGGGGGCCCTGGCGCATGAATCTGTGCAGCGCGATCGACCTCGGACCACCAGGGGCCGAGAAAATCACCGTCTCATGGGGCCGGACACTCAGGGTCAGGGAAAAATCCAATATATATCTGGTGATATCTCGGGTGCTATTAGAGATAGCGCAATAAACCAAAGTGCATTGCCTGTAGGAGGCCCTGGCGCATGAATCTGTGCAGCGGGAACGACGTCGGGCCACCAGGGGCCGAGAAAATTACAGATATTCGGAATCCGTCACCCAAGGTCATGTAAAAATCCAGCATATATCTGGTGATATCTCGGGTGCTATTACACATAGCGCAATAAACCAAAGTGAATTGTCTGCAGGAAGCCCTGGCGCATGAATATGTTCAGCGGGATCGACCTCGGACCACCAGGGGTCTAGAAAACCACCGAAACATGGGGCCGGGCACTCAGGGTCAGGGAAAAATCCAATATACATCTGGTGATATCTCGGGTGGTGTTAGAGATAGCGCAATAAATCAAAGTGAATTATCTGCAGGGGGCCCTGGCGCATGAATCTGTGCAGCGGGAACGACCTCGGAACTACAGGGGCCGAGAAAACCACCGTCACATGGGGTCGGACACTCAAGGTCAGCGACAAATCCAATATATATCTGGTGATATCTCTGCTGCTCTTACAGATAGCGCACTAAACCAAAGTGAATTATCTGCAGGGGGCCCTGGCGCATGAATCTGTGCAGCGGGAACGACCTCGGACCACCAGGGGCCGAGAAAACCACCGTCTCATGGAGTCGGACACTCAGGGTCAGGGAAAAATCCAATATATATCTGGTGATATCTCGGGTGCAATTAGAGATAGCGCAATAAATCAAAGTGAATTATCTGCAGGGGGCCCTGGCGCATGAATCTGTGCAATGGGATCGACCTCGGACCACCAGGGGCCGAGAAAATTACAGATATTCGGAATCCGTCACCCAAGGTCATGTAAAAATCTAGCATATATCTGGTGATATCTCGGGTGCTATTACAGATAGCGCAATAAACCAAAGTGAATTGTCTGCAGGAAGCCCTGGCGCATGAATCTGTGAAGCGGGAACGACCGCGGACCACCAGGGGCCGAGAAAACTACCGTCTCATGGGGCCGGACACTCAGTTTCAGGGAAAAATCCAATATATATCTGGTGATATCTCGGGTGCTATTAGAGATAGCGCAATAAACCAAAGTGCATTGTCTGCAGGAGGCACTGGCTCATGAATCTGTGCAGCGCGATCGACCTCGGACCACCAGGGGCCGAGAAAACCACCGTCTCATGGGGCCGGACTGTCAGGGTCAGGGAAGAATGCAATATATATCTGGTGATATCTCGGGTGCTATTAGAGATAGCGCGATAAATCAAAGTGCATTGTCTGTAGGAGGCCCTGTCGCATGAATCTGTGCAGCGGGATCGACCTCGGACCACCAGGGGCCGAGAAAACCACCGTCGCATGGAGTCGGACACTCAGGGTCAGGGAAAAATCCAATATATATCTGGTGATATCTCGCGTGCAATTAGAGATAGCGCAATAAATCAAAGTGAATTATCTGCAGGGTACCCTGGCGCATGAATCTGTGCAGCGGGATCGACCTCGCACTACGAGGGACCGAGAAAACTACCGACACATGGGGACGGACACTCAGGGTCGGGGAAAAATTCAATATATATCTTGTGATATCTCGGGAGCTATTACAGATATCGCAATAAATCAAAGTGCATTGTCTGTAGGAGGCCCTGGCGCCTGAACCTGTGCAGCGGGAAGGACCTCGGACCACCAGGGGCCGAGAAAACCACCGTCTCATGGGGCCGGACACTCAGGGTCAGGGAAAAATCCAATATATATCTGGTGATATCACGGGTGCTATTAGAGATAGCGCAATAAACCAAAGTGCATTGCCTGTAGGAGCCCCTGGCGCATGAATCTGTGCAGCGGGAACGACGTCGGGCCACCAGGGGCCGAGAAAATTACAGATATTCGGAATCCGTCACCCAAGGTCATGTAAAAATCCAGCATATATCTGGTGATATCTCGGGTGCTATTACACATAGCGCAATAAACCAAAGTGAATTGTCTGCAGGAAGCCCTGGCGCATGAATATGTTCAGCGGGATCGACCTCGGACCACCAGGGGTCTAGAAAACCACCGAAACATGGGGCCGGGCACTCCGGGTCAGGGAAAAATCCAATATACATCTGGTGATATCTCGGGTGGTGTTAGAGATAGCGCAATAAATCAAAGTGAATTATCTGCAGGGGGCCCTGGCGCATGAATCTGTATAGCGGGAACGACCTCGGACCACCAGGGGCCGAGAAAACCACCGTCTCATGGGGTCGGACACTCAGGGTCAGGGAAAAATCCAATATATATCTGGTGATATCTCGGGTGCTATTAGAGATAGCGCAATAAACCAAAGTGCATTGTCTGCAGGAGGCCCTGGCGCATGAATCTGTGCAGCAGGAACGACCTCGGACCACCAGGGGCCGAGAAAACCACCGTCTCGTGGAGTCAGACACTCAGGGTCAGGGAGAAATCCAATATATATCTGGTGATATCTCGGGTGCAATTAGAGATAGCGCAATAAATCAAAGCGAATTATCTGCAGGGGGCCCTGGAGCATGAGTCTGTGCAGCGGGATCGAGCTCGGACCACGTGGGACCGAGAAAACTATCGACACATGGGGCCGGACACTCAGGGTCGGGGAAAGATCCAATATATATCTGGTGATATCTCGGGTGCTATTAGAGATAGCGCAATAAACCAAAGTGAAATATCTGCAGGAGGCCCCGGCGTATGAATCTGTCCAGCGGGAACCACCTCGGACCGCCAGGGGCCGAGAAAACCACCGTCTCATGAGGCCGGACACTCAGTGTCGGGGAAAAATCCAATATATATCTGGTGATATCTCGGGTGCTATTAGCGATAGCGCAATAAATCAAAGTGAATTATCTGCAGGGGGCCCTGGCGCATGAATCTGTGCAGCGGGAACGACCTCGGAACAACAGGGGCCGAGAAAACCACCGTCACATGGGGTCGGACACTCAAGGTCAGGGACAAATCCAATATATATCTGGTGATATCTCTGCTGCTCTTACAGATAATGCACTAAACCAAAGTGAATTATCTGCAGGGGGCCCTGGCGCATGAATCTGTGCAGCGGGAACGACCTCGGACCACCAGGGGCCGAGAATACCACCGTCTCATGAAGTCGGTCACTCAGGGTCAGGGAAAAATCCAATATATATCTGGTGATATCTCGGGTGCAATTAGAGATATCGCAATAAATCAAAGTGAATTATCTGCAGGGGGCCCTGGCGCATGAATCTGTGCAGCGCGATCGACCTCGGACCACCAGGGGCCGAGAAAATCACCGTCTCATGGGGCCGGACACTCAGGGTCAGGGAAAAATCCAATATATATCTGGTGATATCTCGGGTGCTATTAGAGATAGCGCAATAAACCAAAGTGCATTGCCTGTAGGAGGCCCTGGCGCATGAATCTGTGCAGCGGGAACGACGTCGGGCCACCAGGGGCCGAGAAAATTACAGATATTCGGAATCCGTCACCCAAGGTCATGTAAAAATCCAGCATATATCTGGTGATATCTCGGGTGCTATTACACATAGCGCAATAAACCAAAGTGAATTGTCTGCAGGAAGCCCTGGCGCATGAATATGTTCAGCGGGATCGACCTCGGACCACCAGGGGTCTAGAAAACCACCGAAACATGGGGCCGGGCACTCAGGGTCAGGGAAAAATCCAATATACATCTGGTGATATCTCGGGTGGTGTTAGAGATAGCGCAATAAATCAAAGTGAATTATCTGCAGGGGGCCCTGGCGCATGAATCTGTGCAGCGGGAACGACCTCGGAACTACAGGGGCCGAGAAAACCACCGTCACATGGGGTCGGACACTCAAGGTCAGCGACAAATCCAATATATATCTGGTGATATCTGTGCTGCTCTTACAGATAGCGCACTAAACCAAAGTGAATTATCTGCAGGGGGCCCTGGCGCATGAATCTGTGCAGCGGGAACGACCTCGGACCACCAGGGGCCGAGAAAACCACCGTCTCATGAAGTCGGACACTCAGGGTCAGGGAAAAATCCAATATATATCTGGTGATATCTCGGGTGCTATTAGAGATAGCGCAATAAACCAAAGTGCATTGCCTGTAGGAGCCCCTGGCGCATGAATCTGTGCAGCGGGAACGACGTCGGGCCACCAGGGGCCGAGAAAATTACAGATATTCGGAATCCGTCACCCAAGGTCATGTAAAAATCCAGCATATATCTGGTGATATCTCGGGTGCTATTACACATAGCGCAATAAACCAAAGTGAATTGTCTGCAGGAAGCCCTGGCGCATGAATATGTTCAGCGGGATCGACCTCGGACCACCAGGGGTCTAGAAAACCACCGAAACATGGGGCCGGGCACTCAGGGTCAGGGAAAAATCCAATATACATCTGGTGATATCTCGGCTGGTGTTAGAGATAGCGCAATAAATCAAAGTGAATTATCTGCAGGGGGCCCTGGCGCCTGAATCTGTGCAGCGGGAACGACCTCGGAACTACAGGGGCCGAGAAAACCACCGTCACATGGGGTCGGACACTCAAGGTCAGCGACAAATCCAATATATATCTGGTGATATCTCGGGTGATATTAGAGATAGCGCAATAAACCCAAGTGAATTATCTGCAGGGGGCCCTGGCGCATGAATCTGCGCAGCGGGAACGACCTCGGACCACCAGGGGCCGAGAAAACCACCGTCTCATGGGGTCGGACACTCAGGGTCAGGGAAAAATCCAATATATAACTGGTGATATCTCGGGTCCTATTAGAGATAGCGCAATAAACCAAAGTGCATTGTCTGCAGGAGGCCCTGGCGCATGAATCTGTGCAGCGGGAACGACCTCGGACCACCAGGGGCCGTGAAAACCACCGTCTCATGGAGTCGGACACTGAGGGTCAGGGAAAAATCCAATATATATCTGGTGATATCTCGGGTGCAATTAGAGATAGCGCAATAATTCAAAGTGAATTATCTGCAGGGGGCCCTGGCGCATGAATCTGTGCAATGGGATCGACCTCGGACCACCAGGGGCCGAGAAAATTACAGATATTCGGAATCCGTCACCCAAGGTCATGTAAAAATCTAGCATATATCTGGTGATATCTCGGGTGCTATTACAGATAGCGCAATAAACCAAAGTGAATTGTCTGCAGGAAGCCCTGGCGCATGAATCTGTGAAGCGGGAACGACCGCGGACCACCAGGGGCAGAGAAAACTACCGTCTCATGGGGCCGGACACTCAGGGTCAGGGAAAAATCCAATATATATCTGGTGATATCTCGCGTGCAATTAGAGATAGCGCAATAAATCAAAGTGAATTATCTGCAGGGTACCCTGGCGCATGAATCTGTGCAGCGGGATCGACCTCGCACTACGAGGGACCAAGAAAACTATCGACACATGGGGACGGACACTCAGGGTCGGGGAAAAATTCAATATATATGCGGTGATATCTCGGGTGCTATTACAGATATCGCAATAAATCAAAGTGCATTGTCTGTAGGAGGCCCTGGCGCATGAACCTGTGCAGCCGGAAGGACCTCGGACCACCAGGGGCCGAGAAAACCACCGTCTCATGGGGCCGGACACTCAGGGTCAGGGAAAAATCCAATATATATCTGGTGATATCTCGGGTGCTATTAGAGATAGCGCAATAAACCAAAGTGCATTGTCTGCAGGAGGCACTGGCTCATGAATCTGTGCAATGGGATCGGCCTCGGACCACCAGGGGCCGAGAAAATTACAGATATTCGGAATCCGTCACCCAAGGTCATGTAAAAATCTAGCATATATCTGGCGATATCTCGGGTGCTATTAGAGATAGCGCAATAAACCAAAGTGCATTGTCTGCAGGAGGCACTGGCTCATGAATCTGTGCAGCGCGATCGACCTCGGACCACCAGGGGCCGAGAAAATCACCGTCTCATGGGGCCGGACACTCAGGGTCAGGGAAAAATCCAATATATATCTGGTGATATCTCGGGTGCTATTAGAGATAGCGCAATAAACCAAAGCGCATTGCCTGTAGGAGGCCCTGGCGCATGAATCTGTGCAGCGGGAACGACGTCGGGCCACCAGGGGCCGAGAAAATTACAGATATTCGGAATCCGTCACCCAAGGTCATGTAAAAATCCAGCATATATCTGGTGATATCTCGGGTGCTATTACACATAGCGCAATAAACCAAAGTGAATTGTCTGCAGGAAGCCCTGGCGCATGAATATGTTCAGCGGGATCGACCTCGGACCACCAGGGGTCTAGAAAACCACCGAAACATGGGGCCGGGCACTCAGGGTCAGGGAAAAATCCAATATACATCTGGTGATATCTCGGGTGGTATTATAGATAGCGCAATAAATCAAAGTGAATTATCTGCAGGGGGCCCTGGCGCATGAATCTGTGCAGCGCGATCGACCTCGGACCACCAGGGGCCGAGAAAATCACCGTCTCATGGGGCCGGACACTCAGGGTCAGGGAAAAATCCAATACATATCTGGTGATATCTCGGGTGCTATTAGAGAGAGCGCAATAAACCAAAGTGCATTGTCTGCAGGAGGCACTGGCGCATGAATCTGTGCAGCGGGATCGACCTCGGACCACCAGGGGCCGCGAAAATCACCGTCTCATGGGGCCGGACTGTCAGGGTCAGGGAAAAATCCAATATATATCTGGTGATATCTCGGGTGCTATTAGAGATAGCGCAATAAATCAAAGTGAATTATCTGCAGGGGGCCCTGGCGCATGAATCTGCGCAGCGGGAACGACCTCGGACCACCAGGGGCCGTGAAAACCACCGTCTCATGGAGTCGGACACTCAGGGTCAGGGAAAAATCCAATATATATCTGGAGATATCTCGGGTGCAATTAGAGATAGCGCAATAAATCAAAGTGAATTATCTGCAGGGGGCCCTGGCGCATGAATCTGTGTAATGGGATCGACCTCGGACCACCAGGGGCCGAGAAAATTACAGATATTCGGTATCCGTCACCCAAGGTCATGTAAAAATCTAGCATATATCTGGTGATATCTGGGGTGCTATTACAGATAGCGCAATAAACCAAAGTGAATTGTCTGCAGGAAGCCCTGGCGCATGAATCTGTGAAGCGGGAACGACCGCGGACCACCAGGGGCCGAGAAAACTACCGTCTCATGGGGCCGGACACTCAGGGTCAGGGAAAAATCCAATATATATCTGGTGATATCTCGGGTGCTCTTACAGATAGCGCACTAAACCAAAGTGAATTATCTGCATGGGGCCCTGGCGCATGAATCTGTGCAGCGGGAACGACCTCGGACCACCAGGGGCCGCGAAAACTACCGTCTCATGGGGTCGGACACTCAGGGTCAGGGACAAATCCAATATATATCTGGTGATATCTCGGGTGCTATTAGAGATAGCGCAATAAACCAAAGTGCATTGTCTGCAGGAGGCCCTGGCGCATGAATCTGTGCAGCGGGAACGACCTCGGACCACCAGGGGCCGTGAAAACCACCGTCTCATGGAGTCGGACACTCAGGGTCAGGGAAAAATCCAATATATATCTGGAGATATCTCGGGTGCAATTAGAGATAGCGCAATAAATCAAAGTGAATTATCTGCAGGGGGCCCTGGCGCATGAATCTGTGCAATGGGATCGACCTCGGACCACCAGGGGCCGAGAAAATTACAGATATTCGGTATCCGTCACCCAAGGTCATGTAAAAATCTAGCATATATCTGGTGATATCTGGGGTGCTATTACAGATAGCGCAATAAACCAAAGTGAATTGTCTGCAGGAAGCCCTGGCGCATGAATCTGTGAAGCGGGAACGACCGCGGACCACCAGGGGCCGAGAAAACTACCGTCTCATGGGGCCGGACACTCAGGGTCAGGGAAAAATCCAATATATATCTGGTGATATCTCGGGTGCTCTTACAGATAGCGCACTAAACCAAAGAGAATTATCTGCATGGGGCCCTGGCGCATGAATCTGTGCAGCGGGAACGACCTCGGACCACCAGGGGCCGCGAAAACTACCGTCTCATGGGGCCGGACAATCAGGGTCAGGGAAAAATCCAATATATATCTGGTGATATCTCGGGTGCTATTAGAGAGAGCGCAAGAAACCAAAGTGCATTGTCTGCAGGAGGCACTGGCGCATGAATCTGTGCAGCGGGATCGACCTCGGACCACCAGGGGCCGAGAAAACCACCGTCTCATGGGGTTGGACACTCAGGGTCAGGGACAAATCCAATATATATCTGCTGATATCTCGGGTGCTATTAGAGATAGCGCAATAAACCCAAGTGAATTATCTGCAGGGGGCCCTGGCGCATGAATCTGCGCAGCGGGAACGACCTCGGACCACCAGGGGCCGAGAAAACCACCGTCTCATGGGGTCGGACACTCAGGGTCAGGGAAAAATCCAATATATAACTGGTGATATCTCGGGTGCTATTAGAGATACCGCAATAAAACAAAGTGCATTGTCTGCAGGAGGCCCTGGCGCATGAATCTGTGCAGCGGGAACGACCTCGGACCACCAGGGGCCGTGAAAACCACCGTCTCATGGAGTCGGACACTCAGGGTCAGGGAAAAATCCAATATATATCTGGTGATATCTCGGGTGCAATTAGAGATAGCGCAATAAATCAAAGTGAATTATCTGCAGGGGGCCCTGGCGCATGAATCTGTGCAATGGGATCGACCTCGGACCACCAGGGGCCGAGAAAATTACAGATATTCGGAATCCGTCACCCAAGGTCATGTAAAAATATAGCATATATCTGACGATATCTCGGGTGCTATTAGAGATAGCGCAATAAACCAAAGTGCATTGTCTGCAGGAGGCACTGGCTCATGAATCTGTGCAGCGCGATCGACCTCGGACCACCAGGGGCCGAGAAAATCACCGTCTCATGGGGCCGGACACTCAGGGTCAGGGAAAAATCCAATATATATCTGGTGATATCTCGGGTGCTATTAGAGATCGCGCAATAAACCAAAGCGCATTGCCTGTAGGAGGCCCTGGCGCATGAATCTGTGCAGCGGGAACGACGTCGGGTCACCAGGGGCCGAGAAAATTACAGATATTCGGAATCCGTCACCCAAGGTCATGTAAAAATCCAGCATATATCTGGTGATATCTCGGGTGCTATTACACATAGCGCAATAAACCAAAGTGAATTGTCTGCAGGAAGCCCTGGCGCATGAATATGTTCAGCGGGATCGACCTCGGACCACCAGGGGTCTAGAAAACCACCGAAACATGGGGCCGGGCACTCAGGGTCAGGGAAAAATCCAATATACATCTGGTGATATCTCGGGTGGTGTTATAGATAGCGCAATAAATCAAAGTGCATTGTCTGCAGGAGGCACTGGCGCATGAATCTGTGCAGCGGGATCGACCTCGGACCACCAGGGGCCGAGAAAACCACCGTCGCATGGAGTCGGACACTCAGGGTCAGGGAAAAATCCAATATATATCTGGTGATATCTCGGGTGCTATTAGAGATAGCGCAATAAACTAAAGTGCATTGTCTGCAGGAGGCCCTGGCGCATGAATCTGTGCAGCAGGAACGACCTCGGACCACCAGGGGCCGAGAAAACCACCGTCTCGTGTAGTCAGACACTCAGGGTCAGGGAAAAATCCAATATATATCTGGTGATATCTCGGGTGCTATTAGAGATAGCGCAATAAATCAAAGTGCATTGTCTGCAGGAGGCCCTGGCGCATGAATCTGTGCAGCGGGATCGACCTCGGACCGCCAGGAGCCGAGAAAACTACCGTCTCATGGGGCCGGACACTCAGGGTCAGGGAAAAATCCAATACATATCTGCTGATATCTCGGGTGCTATTAGAGAGAGCGCAATAAACCAAAGTGCATTGTCTGCAGGAGGCACTGGCGCATGAATCTGTGCAGCGGGATCGACCTCGGACCACCAGGGGCCGCGAAAATCACCGTCTCATGGGGCCGGACTGTCAGGGTCAGGGAAAAATCCAATACATATCTGGTGATATCTCGGGTGCTATTAGAGAGAGCGCAATAAACCAAAGTGCATTGTCTGTAGGAGGCCCTGGCGCATGAACCTGTGCAGCGGGAAGGACCTCGGACCACCAGGGGCCGAGAAAACCACCGTCTCATGGGGCCGGACACTCAGGGTCAGGGAAAAATCCAATATATATCTGGTGATATCTCGGGTGCTATTAGAGATAGCGCAATAAACCAAGGTGCATTGTCTGCAGGAGGCACTGGCGCATGAATCTGTACATCGGGAACGACCTCGGACCACCAGGGGCCGAGAAAACCACCGTCGCATGGGGTCGGACACTCAGGGTCAGGGAA